>NC_143139.1:63719015-64022045 GCF_059928025.1 Delphinapterus leucas
GAAATACCCACCTTCCTAAGGATTTTCCTTTCTTCTCTGATCACTGTAATGGGTTGCAGAAAGCACAAGGTGGCAGCAGCACACTAGAAATGCAACTAGAATAAGCTCTTGGGCATCATGGAAACTGCAGCAACAATCAATTTATTTTCATAAAAGTAAAAGAGACTTTTCCATTATAAGAACAAATATGCTCAAAGTTTGGAAAATGTGACAGTGAAAAGAGGAAAGAGAATTATACCACCCAGAGATATGGACAAATGTTTAATTCTTCTTCCTGCCATGATAAGTAGTTGTGATTATACTAGATATGCAACTGTATATTTCTCCCTTTTAAACTTTAAGTGAGCACTTTAAAATCTTATTTATTCATACATCGCCTTGTTTCAAAAAAGATTTAAGACATTTGCATGTCTGTCCATATTTTTATAAACCCTTTAAAAAAGATCATTTATTAGAATTAGCATATTTAACCATTTTCCCATTAGCAACAACTACTTTAAGCAAAACGTTGTCAACAGTGCCTGAGCTAGTAAGTTTACATTTCTAAGACGCAACATCTAAAAGCAAAAACAAAAAAGCTAGTTATTAGGGAGAATCAGAACTGAACAAATGAAATGGTAACCCTCTCTTTTTCCCTAAAACAAAAAATGAAATCATGGTGTCCTTTCTGGGGGAACAGCATTTACTCTAAAACCTTTGTAACTCCAGAAAAAAAGTACAGAATATATTATTGCTTTAGCTGGTCTGTATGTACTGGGATCTTCATTTTCTTATCTTCAAACCTATATCAACAGTGTATAATATGTATTTTACAGGTGTGGGAATAATTGTACATATATGCATAATTTTACATGCAGAAAATATCACATAACAAAATAATTTTTAAAATACTTAAGTATTTCTGAAGCAGCCAAAAGTCCTTTATACTTTTAGAAGATTGCCACTAACTAGATTTGCTCCTGGAAAATTAACCAAAACCAAAATTCATTTGCTGCTTTGGAATCATTTATGAGTTCTTAAAAGAACTGTATAAAATCATTTGGTCTGGTCGTCTCCTTTAGACAGAAAAAAACCATTATTATTACCCTCTACTCAGGCAAGTGAAACCTTCAACAACATCAGGCAACTAAGTGGGGAGACAGGGTACTTAAAACCCTGTAGCAAGCACTGAAAAAATTCCATATCATCTCCCCCATGTTTCAGTACCTTAAGTCACCCCTTTAATCTGCAGGTCAAATATGAAAAGTTAGAAATAATGTAGTCACTCTCCCCCCTTTTTAAAGTGAAAACTTAATTTGCTTTATTAAATGAACAAAATACTGACTTCCATGGGAGGGGAAATTCAATTGTCAGGAACAAATATTATTACAGTCCAGAAACTCCAAATGGTAAATCTTGATTCTCTCCTTTGTAAGAACCTATGAGGCAATCACATGAAATTCTCTTCAAGAAACGATCCCATTCAGACTCCCCAGGCCCCAGTCAGAACTCCAAACAAAAGGGTTCTCACTCTGAAGGTTTCACTTGCTCCTTGCTGCTTTCCCCCTTCCCAGGTAGCTTTGAAGAAGTTTCCCATTTTATTCAAATGCTCTCAGCCAGTTCGGAAAGGGGATTTCCTGAACTCTGAGCGCCAAGGTTAAGTCTTCTGTGGTCCAATATATTGCAAGTTGGAAGTGACTGAAGGGGGAAAAGTCAGCTTTAAAGAAATTACTAGTGCAGGAATTGAGAGCACTTTCTCAACATTTCTTCACCATAGAACTGCATAAGAGACTCAAGATTGAGTCTGGATGATTTGACTAGAAACTTTTTTTTGCCTCCCTAGTAGCTGAGGTTTCCCAAAGATTGGGCTTTTCCATTTCCAGAGCCCTGGAGAAGATTAAAAAGCATGCACTATATTAAGTAACATGCCTTGTGTATGGAGTATCCACATTTTAAAAGCCTAGAGATTCTCTGGCTTGGGAAAGCTAGAAAAGTAAACACCAACTATGACGACTGGCGAACTTAATCTTTCCGTTGCTGAATCTCGTCCCCAAACTTTTCATAAAAATAATTTAGGTTTTGGCCCTCGGAACTATTCCTTATGAAAACTGCTTATCATTATACAGAATAGTTTCCACTATTTTCTGTTTGTTTTTCCTCTATTTCTATTCTTTCCCACATAGATTAAACCAAAATAAGATTAGCCAGACCTAATTTGATTCCAATCCAAGCCACACACCCTATAAGTATTCCATTCCAAATCAAGTTTAATTTACTAACTTCCTTGGGGCCCAACTGAATGACCTACTGGAAAGAGGTCACAGAATAATATTGCAGGCCAAAAAAAGAATGTGAAAAACACAAACAAGCCTGGAAACAGATTGGCCCAAACACATGACTTGGTTAAGATGTTTCTTGTGGAATTCCAATGTTAAAAGATTAAGCCTTCCAACAGGAGAAGCAGCCAAGGGAGAAGTAGATGCATTTGTATTTACTTTTCATTCGTTCATCCACTTATTCGACAAATATTTATTGAGCATCTATTATACAATCAGACCTTGTATACTCATGGACCTTACAATAGGAGAAGAGACTTCAGGAGACTATTTGCTTTTCCAGGTGTCCAGGTCTGCACTAAAGCCTGTCTCCCCTCTGTCTTCAGTATTCCTTCCGTGTATTGTGAAATCTGTGAACAGAAGCTTCATATTTTACCTGCTTCTATCTTTTGATCATTTAGAAGCTGAATTAAAAACCTCCCTTTTGATTCTGGCAACAAATGACTTTTGGATTCTTTTAATCTCAAGGATTTTAGACCTTTTTTTTAAACCTCCTTTTGAAGTCAAGTTTTACCTCTAAAAGATAAAGTCAATTTCATTTGCTAACAATATAAGAGCTAATAGTATAGCAGCTACATATGGCTTTATACTAGTGATAAATCACTAATATTGTCATAGCTCATGTTACAAACTTCCACCATATTTTTGACCCTCAAAATCACTCTCATGTAATAGGAGAGGTATTACTATGTAATAGTGTATTTTGTAGATTAAGAAGTGGAGGCTAAAGTAGGGGAAATGAGACATCCAAAGTCACTTAGTAGGTGGTGAATCCAAATCTTAAGACTATCTGATCAGTGTGCTTTTGTACTTTTCCTCAATTTAAATTTAGTTTAAAATTTAAACTTTTGGTTGTTTGTGCTAGCGAGTGGGACTCTGTTATGCTACAAACATATCAAGAATTCCTCCTTAAGATTCAGAAGTTTCCTGCTTAGTTTTGTTTAACAACATACCATCTGCCCCATTTGAATTAAAAACAAAAATTAAACACATGATAACAGTAGACTATAGGTATATCAGACTTCCATAAATAGAACAAAAATGCTCTTATTCAGAGCATGTCATTTTGGTGAACAGGAAATGAGAAAAACTATTTTAGTCCTCATTTCAGCATTATTTAGCTAGTTAATCCTCTATGTCAAGTTCTGTGACAGTTTTACATACTATAAAATGTGTATAAAAAGTGTCCTTTAAATTTATAAGAAGAACAAAATCATTAATTCTAAAATATTTTATATAGTACCTAGTGTTACTGTTACATGAATTCTGAAAAGGGAGAGAAAAAAGCCCATTTCCAGTTTCAGCTCAGCAATATCTTAGGAGAGAAAGTACATTTTTTTGAGGTTTCTTGTTTAGTATCTAGAATATTGTAATCACAATCAGTGAATTCTTTAAATTCCTTTTACGGACATCCCTTTGGACCATGAATCCAAAATTATGTAGGCATTTTCCCTATTACACGATTAGACTGATTGGTTTGCACAAGGTACACAGTAAGTGAGTAGGAGGATCAAAGGTCAAAATTTCTGCTCGATATCCTAACGTGCCAGGATCACTAGGTCACACCTCTGATAATAAGATAAAACTGTGACAGAACTCAACAGAATTCAACAGAATTCAACAGAACTCTCTAAGCTGAGCCTTAGTTTAGCCATCAGTTCCCATGCTAAATCTTACCAGATCTGCTTCTTTCTCTTTCTCTATTCATGCCTAACAAGCAAAACAACAGATAAAAAGCAAGCTGTAAATGTGGAGCAAAGAATCTGAATAATCCACAAGCCAGAAAAACCTGACTGAACAAGAGTTAACTAAATGGATTTCTTTTCTACAGTTTATAGAAAGTGAGTTTTCTTTCTTTCTTTTTTTTTTTGCGGTACGCAGGCCTCTCACTGCTGTGGCCTCTACCGTTGCGGAGCACAGGCTCCGGACGTGCAGGCTCAGCGGCCATGGCTCACGGGCCCAGCCGCTCCGCGGCATGTGGGATCTTCCCGGACCGGGGCACGAACCCGTGTCCCCTGCATCGGCAGGCGGACTCTCAACCACTGCGCCACCAGGGAAGCCCAAAAGTGAGCTTTCTTAAATCATATAATGAGTCCAAGGATTCAGCAGGCTACAATGTGAGTCTGTATTAGAATTTTATTTTCATGAAAAAATTTTCAGAGTCACAAAATGGAAATAAGAAAATGCACAGGGACTTCCCTGGTGGTCCAGTGGTAGAGAATCTGTCTTCCGATGCAGGGCACGCGGGTTCGATCCCTAGTCAGGGACCTAAGATCCCACATGCCACGGGCAACCAAGCCCGCATGCCACAACTATTGAGCTCGCGTGCGTCAACGACAGAGCCCGCCGTGCCGCAAACTACAGAGCCCATGCGCTCTGGAGCCCACGCACCACAACTTGAGAGAGAAAACCCGCATGCCTCATCTAGAGAGAAGCCCGCGTGCCGCAAGAAGAGCCCACATGCCGCAACTAAGACCCAACGCAACCAAAAAATAAAAAATAAATATTTTTAAAAAAATAAGAAAATGCATAAGTTGGCCTACAGAAAGAGAAAAACGCCTGTGAGAACTCTATCACAGGACAAAATTGTAAAAAAATCACAAAAATCTTTCAGAAAAGGTAATCTAGTCACCCAAAGAAATGTATAAATTGGCTGGAGAAGAGCTACTGAAAAATACAGACCCTGTCCTTAACAGGTTAGTAAGAAATAACAATACTAATAGTTCTGCATTTACCATGTAATACATATTGATTTAGGCATTTTAAAAAAAATCTTAATCCCTTAAAAATTGCTAGATCCCTAAGAAGTTTCACTAGTCCTTCAAAGCAATCTCTCCTTCCTCTGTGCTTGTTCACATTATATCTATCCTTTAACTATATGTAAACCTACTGAAGACAGAGACAGTCTGATTTATTTTACTACTGCCTTCAGCATATACCACAGTGCCCTGCCCAGTAAACAGTAGAGTTTAAAAGAGTGGTTTTCAAACTTTGGGTGCATAAAGTATCACCACCAGATTTTGTTAAAGGGGCAAATCCCCAGACACCAGACTCCAGAAAATTGGATCTAGTATATCTGAATTGAATCTAGTGATTAATTCAAATATTCAATAAACATTTATTAAGTACTTACATGGTAGGTGTCATTCACTCGACTTTACAGATACAGAGCCATGAGTAAAGTAACCTGCTAAAGGTCACAAAACATAATAAATAAGGGTCAGGCTTAGGCTAAAGTAGCAACCAAGGTCTCCCATTTACTCATTCATTCGTTCTTGTATTCACTTATTTAACTGGTAATTGAAAACCTCCTATGGGTGGGCCTTTGAAAGGAAAATGGACACAGACACCAAATGCCAATCATTTCCGTACTGTTAGCTGACAGTCCTGGAAAACGTTATCCCCACCAGCGTAGTCCTGGAGTAGCCATCAGAAAGGGTGCAAGAAAGAAGAGAGAAGGGATGTCCTAGTTTTATTTCTAGGAGATAGAAGCACTGCACGATTTTAGGAATAGGCTTTTTCTTTGTACATTAATTTTTTTCATTGGGAATTATATTTTTTAAAGATGCCTTTTTCACATTTTTTTCTTTTTAGCAGCTTAGTCAGCTATCTTTTAAATGTTAAGAAAATCCATCTCTCTCTTTAAATCCATACTACCTTTCATAACCTCCACCAATTTAAACTGAAGTTCCAAATATTTTTGGTTGAAAAAGAGTCTATCGCTTGCTTTAATTTTTCTCATCAATCTCACTCATGGGAAAAAACATTCCTACTATTTCTGAACTTAATTAAAACAGAGATTAAACTTTCTTATACTCCACAAATTTCATATAACAAGTAAAATACACGTTTAAGCTGAGCAGAGTATTTTCCTACTAGAGCGATATGCATATGTAAGGTCTAAGAATGGACAAGTGTAAGATCTAAGATATCTCAGGAGAAAATACAACAAAAGGAGATACACTGTGTGTACAATTTCAAATTAATACATATAACTGGACAAATAAAATGTCCACAGTCAAGATTCTTTTTCTAGGTCAGAAGACGAACATTACTTTTAAACTTGTACAATTCAGGAGGGAAAAAAAAATGTCCTAGCCCTTTCAATTGCCACTGGGGTACCCTGCCTCAGTGATAAAAAAAAAAAAACATCCCTAGTACTGACACCTGTAAGTGCCATCCTCTGCTTTGCCGCCTAATATAGCACGTGTATCCAGGTCAACAGAAACTGCTTCTTGTACAGGAGCAGGTCAGGAGACAAACAACCTCTTGCTTTGATATGCTTCCTGTTTTCTGCTATCAGGACATACCAGTCTCTAGTAATCAGGTACACTGAAAAAACAAGTGGAGAAGTAGAGAAAGAAACTGACTCGTTGCCAACCTTCATGAATTCAAGCTGATTCACCCTGTTTGTTTAGTTCCCGTATCAGCTCGGTTAATGATACTCCTCTGGAATATATTTGTTCAGGAGTCCGGGCAGAGACATTTCTCGGTAGGAAAACAGGCCCAGGTTGAGCCTGGGGATTTGAAAGGAAGAGAAAGCTAACTGAGAAATACTCTGAGCTTCTCAAGTAAACTAAATCAAGAAGCTCTTTCTTTCTAAAATATGTTTGCCTTCAACCAAGATTTTGTTCAGTGTTTCTTGGGTAGCCACAATTTTCCAGGGGCTATAGAGATGATGTTACATTAATATCAACACATAGCGCATCCTCTTTCAGGACAGAGCTCAGACTTGCTTCAATTGGACTCTTCTGAGGACAGTCTCCCTAGCAAAGCAGATATTTAAGACCAGAGGGCAGTTTTATTACTCACTCAGAGCTTCCTGATTACTTCTTGTTTAATTTCAGGGAGGACAATCATTACCTTCTCAACTTCTTCACTGGTAAAACTCACACGAGAAAAGGTACTTCATTTAAATTCTTCTCCCATCATAGCTATGAACAGGCATGGCGTCACATTTTCATTTATCCTTCACAATGAGCCAACCAAGTTAGGCACTATTTTGTCCTGGGTGCAGATGAAATTATAAAGCAACTTGTCCAAGGTCACTCAGCTAGTAGTGGTACAGCCAGGCTCTGAATTTGAGTAGGTCTAACTTGGAAGCCAGCACTTCATGAGGTGGTGTGTGTATGAAGAACCTTAGCTGCAACTCTCGGGTGCAATACCATGGCTCATCAGATGTTGAGTATTATTTTCCTAAATATTCCTGACTATGACTGACACCAGCCCTCCCTCCCCAGTTCCTTCAAACTTGCCTCAAATTCTAGGTCCTAAAGGTGTCTCCTCAGTCCTTTAAGGAATTAATCTCCCCCTCTTTTTTGTGCACATCCTGTCTAATCCTTAACCATGTATATGCATTTTGAGAACAAACAGTCTGATTCATTTGGGTGTCCCTATGGACTCCAGGTGATTCTGAGGCAGGGGTAGAGGGACTACCACACTTAAAGAAACACTGCCTCCAGCTGTTGTGACTTTGGATTGAAATCATGTTCTAAAGAGACACGAACAAAATAAAAGTTAATTTCCACTCTCCCTCCACTCAAATAATTTTTATGATTTCCTACATCTTATGGTTTTATAGTATTGTTTAATCTCTGACCTTTCTCTAAACAGGTCGGTGTTGCAGACTAATCTTATTAGTGGTCAGACACCTCCATTTTCAGGTACTAGTAAGATATCTGATTCTGCTTACATCACTATGTGACCTCAGGGTAAATAAAACACTCCTCTCGGTCTTATTTCCCCATCAACGCAGAGATATTCAGCTTTTTAAAGTTATAAAGACGTTATAAGCCTATTTGAGACCAAATAAGAGAAACTTCTCAAGTACCCTGGGGAGGGGAAATAATTCTTACCAATTTAAGTTACTTTTAAGAGTTTAGGGCTATCCTAAGTTCATAAGTAAATCAGGGGTAAATCCTCAAAACTGGTTCTAATTCCCCCACATATGTTCTTCCCCAAAGAAATAAATCTTTAGGTAACTCACAGGAAAAGGATAAAGTGTCCTGACCACTCAATTCCAAAAAAAAAAAAAAAAAAAAAGTAAATGGATGATGATTTCACCATAGGGGGAGTGTTTCTCAAGTAACTAGACACCAAAAGCTTGTAAAGTACACTGTACTTAGTTCCACCACAATTGCAGAGCTCAGAAGGAAAGAAAAACACACAGAGAAATAAGTTTTATTTAACCATGGGTGACTTTGGGAACTTTATGAGCTATAGGAACATAGATCCATATTTGGGAATCCATTATAAAATTAAGCATAGAAATGGTAAATAATTACAGATCTTTCAGATGACCAGAATGTACTAGAAAATGTGGAATCCTGACCTCCACTAAGAACTTACTAGCCTTGGCCATTAAGGACATGATTTGGAGGCAAAAATAAAATCCATGTAACAAATTAAATGAATGGAAATACAAATTTATGCTCTAAATGCCCAATTTCTCAAGATTAGGGGAATAAATCTGCCTTTTCCAAACATTAGACCTATCAGCATGCTTATGACACAAACTACAGCCCATGACATGTATTGAGGCTACTCTCTCTGTCAAAAGAGAAGTGAATTTCAATTCTCATCTTTTGGGAAGTTCCAAAGGACATTCTGAGAAGCAACCACCCTGTGCCAACACTCTTTTTAGGGCAACAGAGAATAAAATGGTGTTGGCTAGGATTTGTCTTTTCGTTCACTGTGATATACCAAGTACCTAGAACCAGAGCCTAGCACAAAGTAGTATACAAGGAGTATTTGTGAACTAATGCAAGATGCAAAATACAAGAATTCTAGGCTACAGCTGGTTTCCATGTTCTGGAAGAAAAGAGGGGATCCTTCTTTCTGGATGGAGATATTGGCAGGAAGAGAAGAAAGGTTTTGTCAATGTTAATTATCAGGTGGTCCCCTAGTCGATGGCTGCCAGCAACCAGGCTTTATTCTAAGCACCGCAAGAACTCGTGGTGGCTCAGTCACAGGGCGACTTCACAACCTGCCTCTAGCCGTCATCCAACACTCCACCTCCTACTCACCAGGACTGCCTCACAACCAGCTGTGAAAACTTGCTTGACTGGCACCTCTATATAGACCCTCATTCATATGTGACTAGAGACGGAAGTGTCTAGCATCTATTAAAACCCTACTCCGAGTTTGCGCCAAATTTTAATGGGGTGAGGAATGAGAATTTGTGCACCACTTTTTAATTATGGTTTTATTAGCTTAATTAAATTATATAAGCTCTCTGATATCTTTTCACATCCAACTCAATGAACATCTATCTATACATGTTGACGTTAGTTCTGTGCTGCATTCTAATTTGAACACCACTTTACTGTGATTTAACTACTAAAAAAAAAGAAAAAATCTTGACTTTTATAGTCAATCTCCTGAGGTTCTCAACAGGCATGAATAGATTAAAATTTTTTTCAAATCAAGATATGTAAGATCTGCTTACCATTTATTTGCACAGAAAATGAGTGAGAGAATGAGAAATCACAAAGCAACAAGCAGCTTTCTGTCATCTTTTTAAAATTTTCTAGTAAAAGTACGAGTTGGAAAATGTTTCAAGTCCTTACAGCTTTTACAGTTAAGAAGAACTCTGTAAGTGCTCTCTGGTTTTTATTTCATCTGATAATTTAGATGGTTATCAAGGATTTAATTTTCTACAAAGAAAGGTAGCTCTTAATTCCAGGTCTTGAAAAGGCAATGTACAAGATGAGACGGGAACACCTAATGCCAGAAAACAAGGAGGCTATCCATGACCAAAAGGACACAGGAGCTAACTTGGAAGGGGCACCCACTGGCCACATATGAGATAATCTGGACATAAAAAAATAATGACTGTAATGGATTAAAACACTTTAACCATATAAAACAAACATATGACTTACCTTTGGAGGCAGCCTGGGCTCTGGCCCATTACTGTAAAACTGGTAAATAAAGGAAAAGAATGTGATCTTATCTTCCTTATATTTTAGGGAAACCAAGTAATTGATGAAGAAGAGCTTCTCTTTAAAGAATTCCAACTACTAATGTAAACAGAATGATAGAACTTGAAAATTATCACTGCAATACCTAATGATATAATAGATCTGGGCAATAATTACCAATATTTGCTAAAACCATTACATAAAAGGTTGATGTGGAACTTTTAAATAGAGCAATCAAACTAATAACATCTGAATTTACTGACCTATCTTAACATCATTAAAAGTGAGACAACCAGACGTTATGCACCTTCTGATGTGATTCAACAGAAATACACAACTCTTATAAATTACTGCCCAAAAGTTATACATATATTGAATCTAGTAAAGTCTCTTCATCTAATTAACAATTTATAGAAAGTAGGGGGGATAGAGGGACAAGTTAAACAGCATCTTAAAGACAGAATCAGCCAAATCCAGAATGTGGGAAATTCTACAGCACAAATGATCTAATTTCTTCAATTTGAAAAAAGGCATAAAAATTGGGTGTGTGTGTAATTTATAGGTTAAAAAAGGCTTAAGAGACATAGTAACCAAATGCAATGAATGACTCTCATTTGGATCTTTATTTGAATAAACAGTAAAAGGACATTTTTTGAGGTGTCGGGAAATTTGAACACGAAGTATTACAGGATGCGGCAGCCATGAAAATGGGCTTCTCCATGCTCCTACTGTGGGGTGGGTAATTAACTGACAGCTGCTGTGATTTGAATCTGCCATGGTGTGCAGCTAAGGCCCTGCTTCCTACTGGCTACTCCCTGCCAACAAAGGAGCATAGCAGGAATACAAAGGCAAGCCCATTCCTGCAAGATGTGGGACTACTCTGATGAATGGGCATCTTTGGCATGAGGACTTTTACAGACTTGCTAAAACTTTCTTCAGACTGCACTGTGGATTAAGACTTCCCGCTCAATCATCCTCCTTCCCTCTCTGCTTCACAGCAGTCAGGTCTATGCTGAGGTTTCCCAACCTGCCCTAGCTCCTGCCCCATTTTTCCTCACATGTGTTTTCCCCCAGTAGATCTCTTGCAGGCCTGCCAGAACCCAAACTAAACAGATGATATCAAGAAATTAGCATTAAATGAGTTGGGGATGCTAATATTGTGATTATTTTTTGAGTCTTATCTATTAGAGACACATACTCAGGTATTTACAGGTAAAACGACAGGATGACTGAAATTTAACTGTAAAAATACCTCAGCAAAAAATGAGAAAATGGGGGATAAATTAAGATTGGAAAAATATGGGTAATTTATCTTCTTTTGTGTATATCTGAAAACATCCATAGTAAGATGTGATAAATACCTGACCAATAATCCTCAAAACTGTCGAGGTCATCAAAAACAAGGGAGGTCTAAGAAATTCACAGCTAAGAAGGGTGTAAAGAGATAATGACAACTAAGCATCATGCGGTATCGTAGAGTGGATCCTGGAACAGAGAAAGGACATTTGGGAAAAAGTGAGGCTACATGAACCAAGTATGAACTTCAGTAAACAATAATGTACCAATATTGATCCACTAATTATCACAAATGTACCACATTAATGTAAGACATTAATAACAGGGGAAACTGGGTGTGGGGTATTCGAGTGCTCCCTGTACCATCTTCATAATAATTCTGTAATAGAAACTTGCTCCAAAGTTTTTAAAAAGTAAAAAAACACAAAACAATAGATTATTTAACTATCTCATCATATAAGAAAATAATGATCCCAAATAGACTTTAATGTTTTTCTTTACTCACTGGGATGCAATTTTGTGGCTTTATCCTCACCGGTCAATTAGCTAGAAAATGCTATTGAATTTCTGAGTGCACAGAGAGTAAACTGAAAATTCAGTCTCCCCATGGACCACCCCACAGTGTCTATACATACAAAAAAATGAAAACAAAACTATAACTCTGATGAAACATACATTTATTTGTTCCCATCAAGGTTTAAAATTTGACAAAAATGCATTTCTGTTACCAAAAACCTTCAGGCAACAACAGAGATCGACCTTAACACAGAAAAACAAAGATTTCATTCCACAGACTCTTGGACTTAAGAATTCATTTGAGTTCCAGAGATAATACTAAACTAATGGGGTCATGTCAAGCTGCCAGTATCCATGCTGAGGCTTTTCCTGATACAATCTTTTGCAATGTAAGCAACAATGAAAATATCACTTTTTTTTTTACAAGTTCATGTTATATTACTTATATACTGTCCAAAGACAAAAGGAGGACCAAGATCTTTGCTTAAAAATAGAAGTGCATAATGCAAATTTGCAAGCTTTGACCTGCATCAGAATCATTTGAAGGGCTTGTTAAAACACAGATTGTTGGGCCTCGCCTCATTCTGTTGTTGGGTGGGGCCCACGAATTTGTATTTCTAACAGGTTTCTAAGTGAAGCCAATGATACTAGTGCGGGGACCACACTTTGAGAACCACTGGGAAAATATTTAATAGGACAATAATTATGTCATGAAAGTGAGTATGTCATAGCAAAAGGCACAAAGTATTGCTTTGTGACCTTGGGCAAATTAACCTCCCAATCTGTACCTTGCATAGGTTTTAAGGAATCAAATAAAAACAATATTTAAAGCACTTAACACAATACCTGGCATATGTGGTTACTGAATTATTAATTATTGAATGTTTTTACGCTATACGAAATTAAGGTTAAAGTTATGTTCATACTGTTAACTGAGACACTATGCTTAACTGAACTTAAGATATATTGATCTCAAAAGAGTTACAAGAAACAAGAGGTACTTTTAGTCTTCTTATGATCATTAATTACCATTCTGAAGTGTACATTTATTCATCCAATTACAATTTTCACTGATTAACTGATTTACTTTAAATAATAAAGAATACAGTTAATATGAAAATTACTGGCATAATTTTACTTTAGATTAGTGATGTTTACTATCCTGAATTATCCATTCATGAAACTTTCAATCTGCTATAGAAGGCTAATAATTTTCCTACTTTTCTTAACACTGTATCAAATGAATGCATTCTTACCAAAACTGTTTTGCAGGTTTTTCAAATGGAATTTCCTATGCCTTTGACTGATAGCTTTGTTTACACTTTTGCACTACAAGAATAATAAAAGGAGTCAGATACCTTTCTATTATTTTTCCTACAACTTTGCTTCCATAAAGCTAAAATGTCCACTGATGACATCATCTACCTTTGTTTAACCACAGTAAATAGTTTACATTTCAAAGGAATGCAAACATTTCCCTGGATAAAAGCCTGTAATGTAATACAGACTGTAAATTTCATGTCCCGTAGTATATCTAAGCAGGTATAGCTGCTGATCATATATGGATTAAGACAATAATTTATCCTGAATAATTTTTCATACTTCAACATGAAAAAACATACCTAGCAGTCAAAACCCTTATTTCGTTTTTCTTTCACATGTATAAAGTCAAAGTCCAATCTACCTTTCCTAACTAGCTCATATTAATTTTTTTTCATACTGCTCAACTATCTGACACCAAGTAGCATTCTCCTTTATTAAAAGCATCTTTATTCAGTCAGAGCAGTTTTTTTAAAGTGAGAATTGAATTGTGCATTTGGTCCAGAATTAAGAGAGAAGTGTTTTGCTTTCTTTTTAACCTTACATGGTTAGACATTAAAAAAAAAAAAAAAAGGTTTGTAAAGGGTACTATAACCAGCCCTACCTCTTTAACATGAAGGTCTAATATTACATAATTCTTTCCAAGAAGCTGACCGGGAGTAAAATGTAACCTCTTGTAGAGGTGAAAAGAGAAAACTAGAGGCATGAGATTAAAAAATCATACGGGTAGTTTATAGCTACTCATAGAATTGTGTGCACACACAGAGTGAATCTAGAAGGAAAAAAAAAAATAGGGATTTGATGAACTCTAAGATAAAGAGATCCAGTTCCAGTTGAGACTAGGAGACCTTGCAAATTTTTTCAATAAACTTGCAAATGGAGTACATTCTTACATAATGACTTGAGACTTTATCTAAACAGTCTGACTGAAAGATGCTTGTTCACTTGTTAGACATGTATGACATTACTGAGAAGATTTAGAGTTCTAGAAGTAAAGAAGACTGATTAGCCTGTGCAGGTGTATGAAGAATGACACATTAGGCAAGAGGTTATGTAAACCATTTACTAAAAAAACACAGACTGGATTTTTACATTCCCAGACCTCTACTTATCTTTTCTAAGTATGAGGGACCTGAAATTCTTTGACCACCATCAGATTTAGTGGATGATAGAGCCAATTTTGGATTAAGAAATTATTTCTGCAGTTTCAAAACACAAAAACAATTAAAATTTTTAGTCAGGTTGAACATGTACACTTCCTCATTCAAAAAGCCCCACCACGAATGTATTCAGATCTTATCAATACCATATTTTTGTTTTTTAAAATACAATTCCTTCTACAATAATATACTAATAAAGATTTTAAAGTACTGCATACTGTTTCAGTAAGAGGCACATAATGAGAATATTAACATTGTCCTTTAACTTCGAAAATAAAACTCATGGTCAGGGTTTCACCGATAGTACAGGAAGGAAAAAAATAATTAACCAGTGTTAAAAATTAAACAAAAATTTACTTTTTATTGAGTATTTATTACTTTACATGCAAAGCATATTAAAAGTGAATCTATATCACGTTGACTACCCCAGTGAAAACCTACGCAATGGGAATTATGAAAGCTGTCTACACAATACTAATGTGATCAATAAATGATCCAGATGTTTCTCTACAAATTTGCATTACCTGAATTAGCTGATTTTTCAACAAAACAGTAATTTTAGCTTTCATATGGTCTTTACTGGTAACAGCAGACATCTGATACTTAAATTTAGCAGAAAAGCATAATAATAAAAACCCTGAATAGCACAGTCAAAACTTTCAAGAAACAAGTTCACCAAAAAAAGGTAATATACATCTATTAGGTATCCAGAGGGGGAAACAAAACAAAACAGGCATGTAATAAATGTCCATCAAGTGATCATCACTAACATTCTATTATTACCAAAGTGACTGCCAATATGTGAACTGTTTATTAGACTTAAACACCTAAAACAAACCAGTAATCAATAATGTATACAGAAAAACTAACTTAAAATTACATTTGAATACCATTAACAGTTTGGTGTATCTGACATAAACTGAATTCTTTTTACTTCACCACTGCTACAAATGCCTTTAAAATGTTCTTTTCATAATACATAATTATCTTAAAGAAACATGGTAAGATACTTCCCAAAATGCATCAGGTCTTTCATCCACCATTTAGTAAATGCTGCAGCAAATTAAACAGTACCTATTAACCAGACCTAAAATACAATGGCTGGATAATAAATACAAAAAGAATACTTTTGAATGAACTATTCAGATTCGACTGGCTAATGCTACTTAAGATATAGCACTCTTAAGATAGCACTGACACACACTATACAGATTGTACAATGCTAGATAGAAGGGCTGGTCCATGTCCATTTTTTGGAAACTTCTGTAATATCTAGAATTGTATACCCAGTTGACTAATACTTGCTGAAAGAATAAGTATGAAAATTTAACATAACCCCCTCAACCATATTTTTCTCACATATAATTATTTTGGGGGGGTAGGATGGGGATATGACTTTAATATGCTGTGAGATTCTAGCTAAGTAAACTAAAAAAACAAAGTGGGCTCAGGTTTTCTTGGACTATGATTCAAGTCTACACTGAGAATGAAACGACCAACTTCTATACATCAATGAGAAAACCTAACAGGATGGGGGGAAGTGCCTTTGTTGATGGACCTGATGAGCAAAATGTTTGTCTTATTAGTACTATGTTTTCAGTTTATTGAAACAACAAAAGTGTCACTAGTTCTCAGATAAGTCGTACAAGTTACAATCCTAATCAATGGGATGTCCTTTATTTATGAGAGCATAGTTCCAATGCAAAAGAAGTCAAGTTTACTGTTACATATTAGGAATGGTTTAGATATAATAAGAGAACATTTACCACTGACTTTAACATGTTATTTTAAAGTTCTGATTCCTGAATGTTAGTTCCTTCTCACTTAATATATTCTCCCCAGTGAAAAGCTGATGTGTTTGGTTTTTCGTATTATAAGATGAAAATATATGCCTGAATCTTATAACAGGTTATTAACAACATTATGAATAGTTATTAAATAAGTGCCAACATTGCATGAACTTACTAGGTACTGAGTCAAGGTCAAAGAACTACAAAAAAGATGAAAGATAACTATCACTATACATAGGAATACTGTGTAGGACATCAGATTAATCATCAAACCCAAGGTCCTTCCTATTTTGTCTTTTGGTGTTGAACATACGGACGTGCTACTACATTGACTTGCATTATTTTCCACAAAGTATTAGTGGACTCAAAAACTTGCATTTTAATTTCTAATTATAAAAATCCAGAGTAATCCAGAAAACAGAAACCACATGTAACTGAGGTAGGTTTTTTACCTTAAGAATACATTGCTTTCTACTGCAACTAGAAAGTTATTTTTAAAAACACATTGTTTCAGATATCTGCTCCTGATACTTAACCTGTTATAAACTACTTGAGCAAGTATTACAATGTTAATCTACTATATTTAATAAATTCCCTTAGAAATACACACCCTAAAGCCTTCCTCTTCCTCTCTAAAGGTAACTATAGTGCAATAAAATTAGTAACAATTCTAGAAAGATGAAACAGATATTACTAGAGTAATTCCCAAGTTTATGCATGTCAGAAATCAAGGAGGAGAGTCACATTCATTTTAAAGATGATAAACTTACTGTTTAGAAAATAATATCATAAACACATTAGAACTTTGGATATGCTTTATTATGCCACAAATTCCCAAGAGACATAAGAAATATTATTTCTGAACGGGACTAATAATTTCACAAATACTAGCACTTTATTGACAATAGCCAAGTTTTTTAAGGTCATGCACATGTATTTAAGTAACCTTTTTAAAATCTCGTGCTTTTTATAAAATTTAAAGGGAAACTGTAGCAGATTCTACTTTATTTTTCAATATTCAGTGTAAAAATCTATATGTGATATAAATATACATTTTAAGGACAGGAGGGAGGACTGCAAATGAACTGCTTTGCCTAAGTTGTCAGGCTCCTGCATATTTGCACTAGGTACCGTTATGTAAAAGATCATTGTTGGAAATGCTCCTGATAAAGTGAAATAAAGGAAAAACTTTAAAATAGCTTGGTCTTTAAAAGCATTAATACCTGGTATAATTTTAAAGGGGGAAATGAAATATTCCTTTACTTCCAAATGGATTAAACAGAAAATTCAAAATACTTCTCTTATTGAAAAACGAGTACACTAATACATTTTAAGGCTGGATACTAACACCATTTTCACAACATCCAAAGTATGGATGGGAAACTAGGCAACACCGATATTTCTGCCATACGCCTAAGGGTAAACAAAGGGAGATGAGGACTTCACCCCCAAAGATGGTGACTGAGCCTGGCATACCACTTTGACATGTGGGCAGCAGATCACTGTTCCCATGCTGGGACTATTCTCCAAAAAGGATGCTCTTATGCAGTAATTCTACAACTTTATCAAGTTTGGTAATCTAACATTGAACTTTTTGCTAAATATATATATATGGACATATGTGAACTTCTCCAGTGACCAAGTTAATTATTAAATAAACTAAATGGTGAAAAAATGCTAATAGCTAAAATTATGTTAATTTCAGGGTTTTCAATGGAAGATATAGGAGGAAAGAGGCAAGGGTAGCTGTTTCCAAATCTAAGTTATGATCAGAATCATTAGATGTTGAGCTTTAAAAATTCTATCCAGGGTCTCAACCTAAACCTATCTAGAAGCTATAACCCAAGAATTCTTTTTAAACAACCCAAATGATCCTGATGATTAGTCAAGGTTGAAACTTCTGAATTGGGGGCATGGGGGAGGGGAGAGGGCACGATCTAGATTATTGCAGAGTTTTAGAATTCAACATTGATATTTATCATTTACTCTGCATTTTTTCCCAATTGTCTCACCTTCCCTATTTTTCTAACAGTGAATAATGAAGTGGCTTAGCACGTAAAAGGAAAAGAATCAGTAGGGTACCCAAAATGGGTTTTTACTATGTTCAAGCCATTTACGTACATTAATTGGATAAAAGGGTACCAGTATACTGTTTGAGATTCAACTTCAGACAGATATTTCTTAATGTATTTTAAAGGAGAAGGTTTCCTTACTCAACATGAGAATGTAATAATATAAAATAATTCTAAACATTATTGTTACTTAATAAAAGAGAAAATTTGTATAATTCTTCAAAATAATTGTTTTTATAAATCCAATGTTAGGAAGAAAATCCCTTAAATTTGAAGTAGGGGAATAATTCTCTCATATGGGAACAACTGTGTCACAGTGTTATCCTCCAAGTTAGAAATTAAGCAAAGTATTTCAGTACTATTTCTGTTTACGTACTGTTTTGTTACAGTAAGTACAAATGTTTTAAATGTGGATAAATATTTTGGTTTTGATTTTAATGCATATGATAATTAAAAATATGGATTTTTTTTCCTTCTACACTGAAATTGTATACACTCTCTAGGCTTGATGAATAAACAACTTTTAAAATACCCCATGTTCACTTATAAACCTTGGAATAATAATTAAAAAAAAGTAGTACCTACATAAGAAATTTTACATTAAAATTACAATTGTATGTTTTTCTGAAGTCAAAGTGATTTTAAATTTATTTCAATATTTGAATACAAAATAGTACATTTTAATTTACTATAGCATAATTCAAGTATTCTCTTAAATTTTATATTTAGCCAACTAGTATATGATATTAACTGACTTTTTATAATAGCTTTCCTTTTTTAAAGATGACTGTTATACAAAAGAGTGTGACTCTATGTTCCTCTAAATTGCTTAGAATAAGTTGAGAGAACAAATGACAGTAGATAAAGACCTTTAGGAGTAAATCATCAACATATAAAAGGTTGCACACATCAGTAATAAGGCATTTGCAGGTAACTCCCTAAAAAGTATTTGAATTCATGTAAACAAAGACTATGTATATTCTTTTAGGGAGAAAATGCACTACCATAGATGAAATATATTCAGATGGTTGTGACTTTAAACCATATATTATTTGAATACCACACAAAACCGAAAGAGGCATAACCTACCAGTTTAATAACTAAAAGATGTTACTTATTTGTGAACTAAAAGGTTGATACTTTTTGAAACTGATAATGAAAAAGAAATATTTTGAAAATAAACATCCACTGTTTTCTAGAAATAAATATACATACTTAGTTAGTTTAATGTATTACAGCATAGGAATACTGTCCTAGCGCCCAAAACATTCAATCAGTAGTTTTAAAATATTTTTTCACACTGAGCCTTGAATCTTCTACCTTGTTAGCTGCCCAACAACTTTCAAAAGAGTTTTATTCTCCTGCTTTAGTTGCTCATTTTCATCTTCTATGTCATCTAGGTCCTTAAGGAAACAAAAAGGAAAATAATACGTAAGTTTTTAAAACACTTAAAAGTATTCTGAAGGTGATAAAAAAAATTTCAAAAATATACATTCAAAGATAATCCATACAAGCAATTAGTCTGCAAACGAGGGCTAGTTCTGAAAACAACTTTGGAAGGAATATGCCCCACCTAAAGGCAGCATCCACTACTTAGACTCCTCACTGGTATCATGATAATGCAGGCCAGATCTTTCAGTTTTTAAAGAGAAGCCAGAAATCAGAATTCTTTATTGTGAATCTTCCAATTTTTAATCACTATAAATAATTTAAGTTTTTAGTTAAAAACAAATCCCTCCTTCCCCAAACTGAGGGCTAAATACATATGCAGTCAATATGAGGTTTGGGGCCTTGGATTGCAACCCTGTGTCAAACAAATCAGGCATCAAAAAGATCCAGGTACAAGTTCTAGATGTACCCCTACCACCTTGGTGATCTTTGACAAGTATGCATGTTGCAGGGGGGAGAATTTGGGGAGGTGATAGAACTGAGGTATACAGAAAAGGAGGTCTGGGGCTTACAGAGTTGATCTGGTTCAATTTATGTTAGGCTTCTCTATGACATTTTGTTTAAGGGAAAGGTTTCGAGCTTAAAACAATGCGAAAGCCACTAAACTAGGTGCTTTAAAGTTATCTGATTCTAGCTCTATGTTCCCTATATTAATCTTAGTACCATATAAACACCAGTTGGTAAATACAAAGGCAATCCACTATAAGTTTTAGTTTGAAGAAAGACTATTTCAAGGTAGACTATTTACTGATGGTTGGAAAAGAAAACATTTATAGATTTATCCTTGCAATTCAAAATACTAAACTTGGAGAAATCAATTTGAATTCTAAGTGTACTACTGGATAGCAAAATTCTGAAACATTTAGTATACTGTCTTTGAACAATTAGGTAAATGAGTTTTAAATGTACAAACACAGAATTTGTATTTACTCACAAACTAAATTAATGATATTAGGAAACTAATTTGTTGAAACTAACAATAATAAAGATACGGGATTCCTAAAATCACTACAACTGAGACCTACCTAAGATTTAGAATTAAATAATAAAATACATTCACATATCATTTACTAGATTACAAACTCTGTAAGGGCAGGTGTTTTATTATTCTTTTTAATGAACACACTGCCTAAGACAGTGCGAATACATCTTAGACATAAAAATATTTGCAGATTTTATTAAATCATATTCTAGAACCAAAAGAGGAATGCCCGTGTTCCAAACCAAGATGAAAGGCAGTCTATAAGAATGGAAGAGCTTACTTAGAATTAAAACTATTGGATACCTGAGGGTCAAATACTGGCTCAGCAGATAACTATGTGATTACTACATATGACCTTGAGCAAGTTAAACTCTGAGTTTCAGTGTCCTCATCCACACCCTGCAGTTAATGCTGTAGAGCTGTATTAGAATGAGTCTGCACATAATGAAGCTTTCTATTTTCTCTTCTTTTAGAATTAGAGTTAAGATTGGATTAGGAATTTGTTCCGTTTTTCCCTGAAGCAAATTTATTTCTTTCCTCCATCTTATGTAAAGCCTTCGAAAAAGGGAAACTATGAAATCTCTCCTCATTACCATTACCTAAGTATGGCCTAGCATTAATACCTGCTTCTTAAGCAGGGAGTAAATTCTAGGGCTGAAAGAGAAAAAAAAAAAAAAAGAGAGACCTTAGGTTTAGGCTAAACCTAAAGCTGGGGATGCATATGTATAACTGAAGAAACAAAAGTGGTGAAAATACCACAAAGACAAGGACATATGGAGTTTCTTATGGCAAGACAGTAGCAATTTTAGTTCTTCACTGGGGCAACTCTGTACCAGTACCATTTTATGTGTGGTGCTGACCAAGCTGCCTCTTACCTCCAGACTCTAACAAAACACAGAACAAATCCATTCACTGGTCCATCCCCAAAAGAACAATATTAAGTAAATACAACTGACTGGTAATTGGCCAGAGGAAATCAGTTTATGGAATGAAATGACGGTTCTGGCTACCACAAATTACTATCGCATTAACAAAAGAATGAACTATTTAGTTCATATTATTATTTAATAAAATTAAATAATTTCTTCATATTTATGTATTTTCATCCAGTTGACAGAAAAAAAGGAAACCATTAAACTGAAATATGTGAATACTCACTCGATTTAACAAATCAATTTCTTCTTTGAGTTTTCCTATCATTTCCTCTTTATCTTGCATTAGTCTCACAAGTCTTAAGTTTTCTTGTCTTTCTCTTACCACTTCCTGGTAGATATAATTACAAAGTATTAATTGGGAAGTAACAAGTTGTTTATAATCTTAAATAGCATACATCTGCTAAGTCTGGTGAAGTACCTTAGATACATGAAGATTTCCAATGAATTTCTTAAGTCACTTGGTAAGGAAAGGAGGGCCCCATCCCAGAAAAGAACCAGAGAATGAGAGGAATACAGGAGTTGTAAAATATACTTCTGATTAAATCTATGTTTACCCAAGTTTTTAACAAATACCAATACTCAATGACTTTAGCTCTTTAGTTGATCACCACCATTAGTAATAAAATATCTTAACATTTAATGACTAATACCCTGTTGAAGAAAATTCAAAATTTTAATAAAAAATACAAAGTTTAAGAAAAGGAGATGGCTCTATGGAAAACTCTAAACAGAAAAATAATGATCCTCCATTTTACTTCTGGCTCTGCCAGTTAACTGACAATGGATAAAATGAAGGAACTGAAAACGATTACTGGTTTTTAAACTTTTTTTTTCTTTAAACAATGCAACACCTTTTCCAAAGAAATCTTATCAGAAGCCAGGACTTTACGCTGGGTCAGCCACCGTGGGGGCAAAAGTGAAGCAGAACTGAAAAGGTCTCACATAGAACTTGGCTTCTTTCTTACTCACCCGCAGAGGAAAGCAGCCAGCTGGCCTCATTAATCAGCTGCTGCCAACCGCTAGGAGCTCAACCCTAGCTCCTGCGGAACTTCAAAAGCCCTTCTGAAGAAGCCCCTTGAAAACTATTATACTATGTATTCCCTAACGTTTTTAATTTAAACTCACAGAAACTAGGGTTAAAGTTCAAATGTGAACTAAAAATAATCATCATATTATAAAAAGAAACAATTTTTAAAATTCAATCTCTACTTAAAACAATTTTTATATCACAAGGAATAGTTTCAGTTCAGCAAAATAAAACACATTTTCAACAATCAGAAAGTAATTCAGCACCATTATCAATTTTAGGGATTTAATGTTTACAGAACAAAGTTGAGACCCCATGGGTAATAAATGAATGCCAATATTCATTTGAGATGTTCTCAAAGATACTCCTAAACAGGTTTATCCTTAAAATTGTTTCAAACACCACAGTGGCTCTAGGCTCTAACTCACAACCCAGAAGAAAGTCTACAATCTGTACAGATAATATAATAAACACACAGTAGTACATACTGCTAGCAGAGACTTCTAACCATTTCAAAGGCAAAGATTGTTTTCAATATATTAAAGATAACACTTGGCAAAATGAGAGTATCCATTAAATATTAACCAATTCAAGAGCTCGCTCCATTTCTAAAAGTTTTAACATCAACAGAACTGGATAGAAAAGTATTAAGGAAATCAGAAAATGCTTAGCCATTATGCATCTAGAAAATATATAATTAAGAGTGATTCAAAGCTTTTATTTGACTACACATGGAAGTACCGATTAACACTAATGGTATCTTCCATTAGTGCCCCTCATTCTTTTCCCTTTTTTGTCACTGTCTCTTCCTTACACATTTCAATTTTTCTCTCTGCTGCTATGAAAGTGAAAAAGGAATCCCAATGGTATATTAATTTCATAAATCTTAAATAATTTGTAATTCATACCTTTTCAAGATCTTCAATTTTCTTTTCCAATGTGCTACTTGAGACCAAATTACCTGAAGCATTTGCATCCCTGTTATACCTGCTGAACCCACTTCTATCTGTTCGGGAAAATCTACTTGAGACATCTTCTTCAGAGGCAGTGGTTGTGCTATGGAAATAAAAAAGATACAAAAAAAAATTTTTTTTTTTTTAGATGTTGGGGGTAGGAATTTATTAATTAATTTATTTTTGCTGTGTTGGGTCTTTGTTTCTGTGCGAGGGCTTTCTCTAGTTGTGGCAAGCAGGGGCCACTCTTCATCGTGGTGCACAGACCTCTCACTATCGCGGCCTCTCTTGTTGCGGAGCACAGGCTCCAGATGCAGAGGCTCAGTAGTTGTGGCTCATGGGCCTAGTTGCTCCGGGACATGTGGGATCCTCCCAGACCAGGGCTCGAACCGCGTCCCCTGCATTAGTAGGCAGATTCTCAACCACTGCACCACCAGGGAAGCCCCCCACATTTTTAAAGATACCTAATATTCAGCAAGAAGAGTGCCAAGAGTATTTTCTATTCACCCTAAACAATTATCATTCCCCTGAGGACACATGGTTATAATAGCCAACTTATTTATAATTATGGAAGTTAATCATTATTCCAACACAATAAAAAAAATTTTTTTTAAATTAATTCTTTTGACCAGTATCTACTGAGTAGCTGCTAAGTACCAGACACCGTTATGAGTACTGAAGATGGAACAGGAAACACAGATGTGCAAACATAGACTCTGACTTTCATAGAGCTTTCAGTGTACAGGAATATAACCAATGACAATAAAGCAAGACAACTATCACAATAAGGTAAGTGTAAGGTACTCTGAGAACTATGAGCGGACCTAATGTAGTCTATCTGTAGTGAAGAACCACTTTCTTTCTCCTTTTATTTTTAAATTCCATTACATCATGGACCAACACTTTTTTTTTTTTTTTGGCTGTGCTGGGTCTTCACTGCTGCACACAGGCTTTCTCTAGCTGCATCGAGCAGGGGCTACTTTTCATTGTGGTGCACGGGCTTCTCATTGAGGTGGCTTCTCTTGTGGCGGAGCACAGGCTCTAGGCACACAGGCTTCAGTAACTGCAGCACGCAAGCTCAGTAGTTGTGGCTCGTGGGCTCTAGAGCACAGGCTCAGTAGTTGTGGCACACAGTAGTTGTTCCGTGGCATGTGGGATCTTCCCGGACCAGAGCTCAAACCCGTGTCCCCTGCATTAGCAGGTGGATTCTTAACCACTGTGCCACCAGGGAAGTCCCCATGGACCAATACTTTTGTAAGATCAAACAAAAATGAACTGGAAAAATAAAAGTAAAAAAGGCCATACAAAATACAAGCCTAAATGTTTTATTAGATTCAGACCCATAAAATTATATTTCAAAAACAGGATAAACAAAAAAGAAAAGAATTACATAAAACTGCATAATTTTCATTGGAAGTATGCATATAGGAAATTATAGAAAACAGCTATCGCACTAGCAACTTTTGTCATTTCATAATTCTTATTTAACCAAAAGTTATCACTGAAATAGCCATTCTTCATATTAAACACCAATTCACACATTCTGAACTAATAGCATATGTCAATATTTAAAGTTTTTAATATAACAAATAAGCTTGCTTCTTGCTTTTGCATTAGTTATCTATTACTGCATAAAAAAATATGCCAAAACTTAGTGGCTTAAAACAACACAGTTATTATCTGACAATTTCTGTTGGTCAGGAATCTGGAAGCAGATTGGCTGGGTGTTCATGATTCAGGGTCTCTTCTGAGGTTTTAGTCAAGATGTTGGTCAGGGCTACAGTCATCTGAAGGCTTGTCTGGACTGGAGAATTTGCCTCACAGAGCTGATGGTAAAAGGCCTCATCAGCTTCTCACTGGTTGTTGGCCAAAAGCCTCAATTCCTCAGTATGAGGGCCTCTCTACCGGGCTGTTCACGACAAGGCAGCTGGCTTCCAGAGAGAAAGCGACACAACAACCAAGACAGACACTGCAGTCTCTGTTATGACCTAAACTCAGAAGTGACATACCATCACATCAACCCCATGTTGAATGTGGAAGGGGATTACACAAGGTGAAAAAACCAGGAGGTAGAGCTTCCTGGGGGCTCTTTTGGAGGCTGGCATCATTCTTGCTAATCTACCGAATCTAGGTTGGACTGATGACAATGCTGATCACAAGGGGTAAGGTATATCTAAACTACCTCTATGATTTGTTTTAGTAGCACTCACAACAGAGAAATTAGTTTCACAGATGTATATTGACCAAAACAGGGGAAGAGACTTTGAAGCAATTTTAGCAAGCTCAGGATATTCAGTTTTAACTTTTACCCAATATGCAGAAAATGACACTTTTCAAAATTTGTCCTCAATTCTTTATTGGTAGCCAGTTCCAAAAATTTATCCATCAAAAGTATAGTTAAATCTAAAATAACTTTTGATGAAAAATAATAGATTCTTGATCTATTAATTTCCTATGCATGGGTTTTCTTTTGATGGAAAATAAAATTCAAAGTCTTATCAAATTTGTAAGGTATATGATTATAACATTTTGCAACAGTGCAATATTAAAATCATCACCTACTTACTGATAAATTGTGGAACCCATCATAACAATTTGAAGAATCTTTTCCCCCAAATTTCTAACTTTCATTTTTGTCCTTTGACCTTATGTAACACTGAAAACATTTGATATTTCTTTCTTGCACGAAAGGCTAATTAAGATCATTTTTTAAAAAAGAATGATGCTATCAGACAAATAACCTTAATTCACATATTTTAAAAGCTGGGGACTAAACTAGTTTCTTTTTTTAAAAAATTGAAGTATAGTTGATTTACAAAACCTGATTTTTTATCTTGTAAAAACATGAAGTGTTCATGCCAAAGGTCAAATACTTTGCCTGAAAATTTCCCTTTAAAAATTATTGTATACCTCAGCATATGGTAACAGCTGATTGGCTCAGCTTCCAAACTATCATTTAGTTTTTTTAAAACCTCAAATTTAATGTATTAGTGTTTAAGTAACTCACACTTTTAGTGAACTGTTAATTTAGTTGATATACCAAGTACACTATTTAGTTCAGCCGACATAACAAGACTTTCTCAATGAAACAAGCAGGAAGTTGATTTACATTCTGGCACAAGTTTCAACATTTTTTCCCTGTCACTGTCTATATAATAATCAGAACATACTCCTGCAAAGCAAAGCAAAACACCAAACCACATTTGTTGACTTGGTAACTCTTCAAAGTTTTATATACTTCAGACAAGCTGTTGTTTGTCAGCAAGGAAGCTGAAAAATAAATTCTTCCTTCACATTACTGTCATGTGAGCAAAATCAATGTGTTGATCATATTGTAACAAAAATTCCTTTGCTATCCTGATTTGTCTAAGAGTTGGTCTTCTGTATGACTAAAACTGTCCCTAAATATACCAAGCTATGGGTGTTGCTGGGAAGTATTACATGAACTACCTTCTTTGCTACAGATTCATCCAACACCTTCCAGCAAACATCTTTGTCTTGTCATTTGTGCGTAGTTTTTTAATGTTAGCAACCTGAAGTCAGACTGTAAAAGAAACTCACAAAATACTAATGAAATCCTGAATACATATGAAATCCTGAAGATCTCTTCTGTCAGCTTAACTGTAATAGTTCTTCTTTCAAATAAGGCATTTGCGGTTGTGAATTTAATTATGTCATGCATGTAAATGCCACTTAAATTTTGATGGTTTTATTGTTTTAGCAGCCAGTACATCACTGCAAATAACCCACTGTGGTTTTAGCACTTCCCATCAATAATGGCTAAAAACTGAACTCAATATAGGAGGGAGGATACTTCCCAACAAAACTAGTACAAACTCTTTTGGTCTGTACCTCTTTGAAATTACTTCCATCATCATCATTTGGTTTAGTATTACTGTCACATTCAGAAAAGATGTATCTTCTTTATTAAAAAAATAATCTAGGAAAGCTTCTTTTATCATAAGTAAATTAAGATTGAAAATAAAGAATATAAATTTTAGGGCTTCCCTGGTGGTGCAGTGGTTGAGAGTCCGTCTGTTGATGCAGGGGACACGGGTTTGTGTCCCGGTCCGGGAAGATCCCACATGCCGCGGAGCAGCTAGGCCCGTGAGCCATGGCCGCTGAGCCTGCGCGTCCAGAGCCTGTGCTCCACAATGGGAGAGGCCACAACAATGAGAGGCCCGTGTACCGCAAATAAAAAAAAAAAAATTTTACTTCCTAGATTTAGGTAATACTAACAAAAGCAGAAATTGAAAAGAATAAAAAAGATTTTTTATTTTTGTTTTATTTTGATTTAACTATTATATATTTACTTTTTAATTATTTTATTTATGAAACAAGAATATGCCTGATTAAATTTAACACATGATTTTTAAGGTAAATAAATCCTTCTTCAATTCTTACACATTTTGGGTTACAAATGACTAACATAAAAATAACACTGGTAGAGCAGAATACACATTCTTCTCTAGCTTGCATGGTATACTAACCAAGATAAACCATATTCTGAGCCATAAAACACACTTTCACAAATTTAAAAGAACAGAAACCATATAATGTCTGCTCTTAGGCCACAACAGAATTAGACTAGAACCAGTAACAGAAAGATAACTGGAAAGCCCCAAAATAACATGCAGATTAAACAGTGCACTTCTAAATAACACATAGGTCAAAGAAGAAATCTCAAGAGAAATTTTAAAATATTTTGAACAAAACGAAAACGAACCCACAACTTATAACTTGTGGAATGCAGTAAAAGTAGTGCTTAGAGGGAAATTTATAGCAATGAACGCATATATTAGAAAAGAAGATAGATCTAAAATGAATAGTCTAAGTTTCTACCTTAGGAAACTAGAAAAGAAAGAGCAAATTAAATCCAAAGTAAGCAGAATAAAAGAATAACAAGAACCAGAGCAGAAATGAATGACATTGAAAACAGGAAACCAACACAGAATAATCAATGAAACCAAAAGCTATTTCTTTGAAAATATCAATATAAGCAATAGGCCTCTAGCCAAGCTAACTAAGAAAAAGAGAGGACACAGACGACTAACGTCAGAAATGAAAGAGGGACTATCACTAAAGATACCATGGACATTAAAATGATAATAAAGGAATACTGTGAACAACTCTGACCACAAATTTGATCACCTAGATGAAATAGATCAATTCCTTGAAAGATACAATCTGCCAAGAAACAAACAATCTGAATAGGCCTGTATGTATTAAAGAAATTGAATCAGTAATTAATAATCTTGCAAGACAGAAAGAAAGCACCAGGCTCAGATGGATTCCCTAATGAATCCCACCAAACATTTAAGGAAGAAATTATACACATTCTCTAAAATCTCTTCCAGAAGATAAAAGCAGAGGGAATATTTCCTAACTCATTTTATGAGGCCAGCATTACCCTAATACCAAAACCAAAGATATCGCAAGAAAAGAAAACTAAACACTAAGATGTCTCATGAACATTGATGCAAAAATCCTCAACAAAATATTTGCAAATCAAATTCGAGAATGTATAGAAAGAATTATACACCAAAATCAAGTGGGATTTATTCAAGGCTGGTTCAACAGTTAAAAAAAAAATCAATTAATGTAATCTATCACAGTAACAGGCTAAATAAAATCACATGATCACACATAAATTCAGAAAAAGCATTTGATAAAATCGAACATCTATTCATGATAAAAACTGGACAAACTAAGCACAGATGGGAACTTCCTTGACTTGATAAAGAATAACTACAAAAAACCTACATCATACGAAATGGTAAGACACTCAAAAGCTTTCCTGCTAAGATCAGGAGCAAGGCAAGAATGTCCCCCCCCTCACTATTCCTTTTCAGCATCTTACTGGAAGTCATAGGTAATGTAATAAGACAAGAAAAGGAAATAAAAGTAATACAGGCTGGGAAGGAAGAAATAAAACTGTCTTTGTTCACAAATGATAGGATCATCTATGGAGAAAATGTGAAAGAATCCACACCAAAAAATTCCTGGAACTAATAAGCAATTATAGCAAGGCTGCAAGATACAAGGTTAACATACAAAAGTCAATCCCCTTCCTAAACGCCAGCACTCAACAAGTGGAATTTGAAATTAAAAACACAATACATTTACATTAGCTCTCTCCAAAATGAGATACTTAGGTATAAATCTAACTAAATATGTACAACATCTACGTGAGGAAAACAACAAAGCTCAAATGAAAGATACCAAAGAAGAACTAAATAGAGAAATAATCCCTGTTAATGGATAGGAAGAGTCAATATTGGCAAGATGTCACTTCTTCCCAACTTTGATTTCTCACTGATCTACTGGCTCAATGCAAGCCGAATCAAAATCTTAGCAAGTTATTTTGTGGCTATTGACAAACTAATTCTAAAGTTTACATGGAGAGGCAAGATCCAGGATAGCCAACACAATAGTAATGAACAATGTTGGAGGGCTAACGCTACCCAACTTCAAGGCTTACTATAAAGCTACAGTAATCAAGCAGTGCAATACTCGTGAAAGAAGAGACAAATAGAGCAATGGAACAGCAATGGAAGCAGAAAGAGACTCACATAAATAACCCACAAGTGATCTTTGACAAAGGAGCAAAGGCAATACAATGGAACAAAACAGTCTTTTCAACAAATGATGCTGGAACAACTGGACATCCGCATGCAAAAAATGAAAAATAAGACACTGGACATCCGCATGCAAAAAAATGAAAAATAAGGCAAAGACCATATACCCTTCACAAAAGTTACTTCAAAATGGATCACAGACCTAAATGAAAAATGCAAAACTAAAAAATTTCCTAGAAGATAACTAACATAGGAGAAAATGTAGAAGTCCCTGGATATGCTGATGACTTCTTAAATAAAACCAAAGGCACAATCCATGAAAGAAACTGATAGCTGGACTTCATTAAAATTAAAAATTTCTGCTCTGTGAAAGACAATGTTAAGAGAACAAGAAGACAAGCCAGCCTGGGAGAAAATATTTACAAAAGACACATCTGATAAAGAACTGTTATCCAAAATATACAAAGAACTCTACAACTCAACAATAACAAACCACCCGATTGAAAAATAGGCCAAAGAACTTAATAGACACCTCAGCAAAGAAGATATACAGATGGCAAATAAGCATATGAGAAGATGCTCCATATCATATATCATCAGGGAAATACAAACTAAAATGAGATACCACTGTACACATATTAAAATGGCTAAAATCAGGATCAATGCTGGTGAAGATGTGGAGTAACATGAACGCTTATTCACTGCTGGTGGGAATGTAAAATGGTACAGCCGCTTCAGCAACAGTTTCGTGGTTTCTTATAAAACTAAATATACTCTTACCACCAATCATGCTCCTTGGTATTGACCTAAAGGAGCTGAAAACATATGTCTACCCAAAAACCTGCACGTGGGTGTTTATAGCAGCTTTATTCACAACTGCCAAAACTTGGGAGCAACCACGATGTCCTTTCAAGGTGAATAGACAAATAAACTACAGAAAATGGAATATTATTCAGCACTAAAAAGAAATAAGCTATCAAGCCATTAAATGATATGGAGGAAACTTAAATGCATATTACTAAGTGAAAGAAGCCAATCTGAGAAGGCTATATACTGTATGGTTTCAGTTATATGACATTGTGGAAAAGACAAAACTATGGAGAGAATAAAAAGATGAGAGACTAAAATGCTACCATAGTGATGGATACATGTCATTATACATTTGTCCAAACTCACAAAATGTACAACACCAAGAGTGAACCATAATGTAAACTATGGACTTTGGGTGGTTATGATGTGTCAGTGTAAGTTCATCAATTGTAACAAATGTGCCTCCCTATTGAGGAATGTTGATAATGGGGAGGCTATCCATATGTGGGGACAGGTTTATATGGGAAATCTCTGTATCTTTCCCTCAATTTTGCTCTAAAAACTTAAATTAAAAAAAAATCACGTACGTACCACAGCACCTGAACTAGTCGATATCCTGTTCTGAAAGGATTCTGCTTATCATGCACTTAGGTGTGATGATGACAATGTTAAAATGCAATTCAGGCTTCTAAACATTTACTCTCAAGTTTTATTCTTACCTTGTCATGGATTACTTACAAACAGTTCAAGGACCACACTTTGAGCAGCATTATGCTAAAGAATGTTTAAACTCAGACTTAAAAGAGGAATAAGAATGTGTAAATATCTAGAAACAAAGAGTACGTGGCCCTTTGAGAAACAGAAAAATCCAATATGGCTAAAGCATGAAAGGTAAATATAGGGGTGATAAGATATGACACTGGAAAAGCAAGCAGGATACCTGAAAGCAAGATATGACACTGGAAAAGCAAGCAGGAGACCTGAAAGCTCTTTTATGAAGAATTTCAACTAATGGTCTCCAAATTTATTCATTACATACACATTGGTATGTATATTTATCTACTATCTTTATAATCGATTTACAATATCATTATGTTTGGTTATATATTACATATTCATATATACTTTATTATACAAACATATATGTAAATCTAATAATATGATTTATAATATGATATTGTTAAAATATTATCTGTATCACAAAAAATATAACATAAAGGGGTGAAAAGAATTTTAAATGTACATCTTTTTTTTTTTGGCTGCATTGGGTCTTTGTTGTTGCACGCAGGCTTTCTCTAGTTGCGGCGAACGGGAGCTACTCTTCGTTGCGGTGCGCAGGCTTCTCACTGCAGTGGCTTCTCTTGTTGTGGAGCACAGGCTCTAGGCGGGCAGGCTTCAGTAGTTGTGGTGCACAGCCTCAGTAGTTGTGGTGCACAGGCTCAGTAGTTGTGGCTCATGGGCTCTAAAGGGCAGGCTCAGTAGCTGTGGCGCATGGGCTTAGTTGCTCCATGGCATGTGGGATCTTCCCGGACCAGGGATGTGCAGGCTCAGCGGCCATGGCTCACAGGCCCAGCCGCTCCACGGCATGTGGGATCTTCCCGGACCGGGGCACGAACCCGTGGTCCCCTGAATCGGCAGGCAGACTCTCAACCACTGCGCCACCAGGGAAGCCCGACTATAGTATTTTTAATGAAAGTATAATTTGAATATGCTTTACTTCTGAGGAACTTATTTTAACTCTTTGTGATATATAGAGATTTGAAGGTGTAGTTCTAAAATGAGCATGCATATTTGATTTTTAATGTCTGTAACAGCAGAAAGAGATGTCTCACAGTAAGAATTTAAAGTTTTTTACATTTTCACTTAAAACTCCAAAGCAAGCATCAAAATTTTTTCCTAATTTATAAGAACAGATCTGATTTTATGTATCTTGCCAACTGAACAACCACATGATCACCTTTGCGTTTATATACTTGTTTTTATATTCTCCTTAAATTCCCCCCCGACCTATCCATTTTGTATTAAACAACATAATAATTCATAAATCCATCTAACCATTCAAATTACACTATTGTGCAACATTTAGCAAGTGAACAAAGCACACTTTCCTCAGGATACCTCAAATACTAAATAATCATCTGATACATATAGAACAAGGGAATAAATAACAAGTACATAGTGCTATCTATTAAGTATACAGTGGGCCCTACGAATCTGTGGGTTCCACATCCACAGACTGAACCAACCCACACTGAAAATATTCAGGGGGGAAAAATGCTAGAAATTTCCAAAAAGCCAAACATATTTATATAGCACTCACACTGTATTAGGTACTATAAGCATTCTAGAGATAATTTAAGTATACAAGAGGATGTGCATAGATTATACACAAATACACCATTTTATATAAGAGACTTGAGCATCCACAGATCTTGGTATCCTCAGGGTCCTGGACCCAATCCCCCCTCCGTGAATATCAAGGGATGACTGTAAATGTCTTACTGTCTTTTAGATTAAAAGGTAAATACAAACAGAAGATCTAATATTTCCCTCCTGCATCCTAACATTATCTTGTGCATCACCCTGCCTTGGAGACCAGTTTAGACTCATTTAAAGGTAAAAGGAAGTCACTAAAGCAGGGAAAGTGACAATCATTTTAATAAAATGCACTGGAAATGAGCAAAACTGAAGGCAGCGAGACCAGTTTGAAGGATATTGTAATCATCTATGTAAGAGATGATGGTGTCCCTGGACTTCCCTGGTGGCGCACTGGTTAAGAATCCACCTGCCAATGCAGGGAACAAGGGTTCGATCTTTGATCTGGGAAGATCCCACATGCCGCGGAGCAACTAAGCCCATGCACCACAACTACTGAAGCCCACACACATAGAGCCTGTGCTCCGCAACAATAGAAGCCACCACAATGAGAAGCCCGGGCATCACAACGAAGAGTAGCCCCTGCTCGCCACAAATAGACAAAGTCCACACGCAGCAACGAAAACCTAACGCAGCCAAAAATTAATTAATTATATTTATAAATATTTATATATACATTTATTTATTTATTAAAAAAAGAGATGATGGTGTCCTAGATTGGTGGGTTGGCATTGGAGCTACAATGACTGAATTTAAGTGAGGTTGTGAAGAAAGGAGAGGGGAGGGGATGGAAGGGAAGGAAAGAAAAAGGAAAGGAAAGGAAAGGAAAGGAAAGGAAAGGAAAGGAAAGGAAAGGAAAGGAAAGGAAAGGAAAGGAAAGGAAAGGAAAGGAAAGGAGGAAGGAAGGAAGGAAGGAAGGAAGGAAGGAAGGAAGGAAGGAAGGAAGGAAGGAAGGAAGAAAGAGTCAAAAGCAGTGTCCAGATTTCTGACTTGAGCAAGAATGTATTTTGATACCAACTACTGAAATCCACTAAGTTTCACAAGTTTACTTTCGAACATGCTGAGTTTAAGATGCTTCTAAGATATCTAAAAGTAGATATTTGAAAGTTGTTGGTTATACAGATATAGAGCTAATGATTTAGAATCATCAACGTAGGTATACACAGTAACCAAAGTCACCAGAGTGAAAGAAATTTCTAGAACAAATACACAGAACAAAAAGAGAATAAAGTCTAAGACAAAGAGCTGAGTAACATCAACACATAAAGAGTAAGTACAGGAAAGGACGAACTACAAATAAAAACTGGGAAATATTGGCAAAGTGGCAGGAAGAAAATCAAGAGGGTAAGCCATCATCTATCATGTTATAAAAGAGCATTAGAATCATTTTAAAGGACCTCTTTTCACTTAAAAAGAAGTCCACTTATCTGCATCAACCACAGATTATTCAAGTAGAAACCACAACGCTGACAACTACAAACGAAAACCTAAAAATGTGGATATCCCTTAATATGTTTGTTTGCTTGATGTACAAGCTTAAAACAGCCTTTCAAAAAGTTTAACCTATTAACAATTTTAAAAATCCTTCCTATTAGGCCTGTCAATACACAAGTGATAATATCATCCAAACTCAAAACAAGGAATAATTATTACTGAAAAACATAATCAGTGATTTATCCCCATTAGGTATTAGGTCTGTAAAGAACACTGTCATAATTGTGAATAACTGTGTTAACTTGATCTTATTACCAAATTTAGCTCTGTTTATTTTAAAAACAGGGGCTTCCCTGGTGGCGCAGTGGTTGAGAGTCCGCCTGCCGATGCAGGGGACACGGGTTCGTGCCCCGGTCCGGGAAGATCCCACATGCCGCGGAGCGGCTGGGCCCGTGAGCCATGGCCACTGAGCCTGCGCGTCCGGAGCCTGTACTCCGCAACAGGAGAGGCCACAACAGTGAGAGGCCCGCGTACCGCAAAAATAAATAAATAAATAAATAAAAACAGAAATGTTTTTAACCTATTTTTGAGGGCTGGATATGTACAGCACAAAATACCCAGAATAAAAGATTGTTTTATTAACTCCAAAAAGATTGTAACGTTCTATTCAGGAATGTTAACACAAATCTCTAACCAATACAATTCCAAAAAGAATCCCCCTCTGCCTTTAGCTACAAAGTATTAACCATAATGTGCAGAAAAGGAAAAAGAATAAACAGTATCATCAAAGATAAATACCACCATTTACCAAAATTTTCCCCCTCAGGGAATTTTCGTATTTTCTGTGGAAAGACTAGAAGGTGTTGTGTTGGGGGATAAAACTATCACGAGAACAAGATTGGCAGCATTATGAGATTACAGCTAAAGGAATTTTCCACTAAAATAGATATTTTAAACCTTAGCAATTAGAAGAAATACAAGACCCATGAGTCAAATCCTAGTTTTAGAATGGATACCAAATATTTAGAAGTATTAGGTAAGTCGGGGAATTACTAAATAACCAAGAAGTACATGACTGGTCTCCATATTTTTAATGTTTCACTACCTTATTCAATTCCACCACCACTGTCCCAAACAGTCCCTCACTCTGGGTAGGTCTTCTCTCTCTTCTCCCTTTAAACACACACACACACACACACACACACACACACACACACACAGCAACAACTAAAGATCAAAATCATCTCTCAGACTCTTTATTAAAATTGTGATACATATTCACTGTGGGAAACAGATAACATGAATCAATATCTCCAGTAACTCCACCAACCCAGAGATAACGGCTGTTATATTCTACAATATATTAGTAGTTCATAACCTTTTTGTATTGCAGATCTCTTTGAAAATCTGATGAAAAATATAGCTCTTCTCCCAGATAACCATGATATTCTTTTACAGAGAATTTTAGCAGCTCATCAATAGAGTTCAAGTTAAGAACGCTTATATATATTATGATAGATGTTGTTTTATATCATACTCTTCGTAATATGCTTTCCCTCTCTCCATTTAACATAAATAGGTAATAATTTTCCTATAATTATTAATTCCTATAATTAACGGTTTTCTAAAGAATCAGTTTAATGCCTGTATTGTAACTTTATATTAATATGCTATAGCTTATAACCTATCTCATTGTTAGAAATTTAAGTTTCTCCAGTTAGGGGCTATCATACTTGTTCATTTCTGGTGTGTTAAATATAATGAATTATCCTAAAGAAATCACTATAAACTTAACCAAGTAAACATTCCACTAAGAAAATTACACATTGGGGGAAAAAAAAACCCAAAAATACATAACCACTGATCCATCCTTCTTAAACCTTGAGTTTCAGAAATTTCAGGACTCCCCCCTCCAAATAATTATCCAAAGTTATTTAAACATGTTTTAAAAAGGAGTTCAGTGACTATGTTAAGAGACGTTCTAGGTAAACAGGAGTTGATTCAATAAAATAGAGCTCAACTACAGTGACTGCTTAACAAACTCAATGCTTAAAAAGTACATCCTTCATATTTGTAAGAAAAAAATTAATATTTAATCCATAATTTACAAGAGCACACAAACTAGTCTTGTGGGTGGCTTGTACCCTCTAATGACTTTTTAAGTTTGTCTAGTCGTATATATATCATAAGTTATTTGGTTTGCTGAAAATATTTTCTAACATATAATGCCAAATTTCTATCCTTTAGCCCATTCCTCCTTTTTTCACCCCCATTAATCAGCAGACACCCTTCTCCAAAAAACATACATTCTCCAGTCTTTGCTACAACTTGCTGACAGATTAATGAAAGTAATGAACTGTTGATATACAATGTAACAAATTCCTCTAGATAAGGAATTGATAATTTCAGATCTAGATTTTGAGTTTGTTTTTATTTGGTGTGTGTTCAACTACGAGTTGCTATGAGTCCATGAATAATGACTAGAAACTTAAAAAAAATTTTTTTGTTGTTTGTTTTATAACAGTATTAAACATGGCTAAACCTTTGAGAGCTGAAAAGTAACAAACCATGTGGTTTAGGCTATGAAAGTAAAAGAAGTAACAAGTATATGAACAGGTCACAAGTAAAATAATGGTCTAAAAAATCGGTGGGATGGGGAAGGGAGGGAGATCCAAGAGGGAGGGGATATATGTATACATATAGCTAACTAACTTCACTGTACAGCAGAAACTTATACAACATTGTAAAGCAATTATACTCCAATGAAAAAAAAGCTTAAAAATAAAAACATACATCATGTGAAATCAATTTTCTACCTAATTTAACACAATATGTAAATAAAGCTTTTGATGAGGATTTGTAAGTTATTCCCCTAACGATTCTAACTAAAGAATGCAAATCTGAAAAGTGCCAATTATAATTTAAGGTTTATAATTTAATAAGGATTAAATATGTATGAATGATACAGCAAACTTGGTAAGTTACTGAAGTTTATTTTTATTCCCCAAACCAAAAACTGATGATAAAAACTCTTTTGGTTTGAAAATGTGGCCTGGAAATAGGCCAAATCAAAGCTATTTGATTGGCAATGCTTGCTAGCAGAAGAAAAAAGAGTCTTTCCAGTTTAAACTATTCATGTTAAGTAAAAATTACCAAGCACAAGTTTCATTATATCTACATCAAAATTACTCAGAAATGAAAATAAAAGCAGCAGCAGTGGCAAACATATCAGACCTACTTAGTCAATTGTTGATTACCTTGGCCTTCTTATCTCTTTTAAAAGGTAAACACTGGGACTTCCCTGGTGCCGCAGTGGTTAAGAATCCACCTGCCAATGCAGGGGACACGGGTTCGAGCCTGGGTCTAGGAAGATCCCACATGCCATGGAGCAGCTAAGCCCTTGCGCCACAACTACTGAAGCCCGCGCACCTAGAGCCCACGCTCTGCAACAAGAGAAGCCACCGCAATGAGAAGCCCACACACTGCAACGAAGACCCAACATGGCCAAAAATAAATAAATAAAGTTATTTATTTTTTAAAAAGTTAAACATTGAGTTTTATCTATATAATAACTTAGTATTAAAATTAGAGCTCTTCTTAATCAATGCTTTATTTTAGATAAATTATAATAACCACAACTTTTAACCAAATATTTTAAACTTTAACATAAAAGTAGGGGAAGACAGAGGTTTTATATGTATAAATCTAGGTAGATTGTCTTGTGCAAGCATGTGGGTTCTGGAGTCAGGTTGCCCGAGTTAAAATCCAGACTCTTCTGTTCACTAGCTTCATAATCACAGTGAAATGATTCTACCTCTTTATCCCACTTCACTCACCTATAAAATAAAAGTAAATATTATACCTACGGTACCTACCTTACAAGATAACTTTGAGAATTGAATGAGATCTCTATGTAAAGCTTCTTGGACATTATAAGCACTTGATAAGATTTACCATTATTCCATTAATTATTAGCACAAGCATGACCACACCTTCTGCAACCTTCATGGCTTCAACAGGGAAAGAAGCTAATATCTCAGTCATCTCTGTTAAACAACTTATACTTAATTGTGATTTTCCTCCTATACATGTGCACACACACTCAAACACATTTTCTGATAAAAGCACTACTCCTTGTGTATAGCTGGCGCTATGGACTTGCTAGGGTCTGAATGTTTGTGTCCCCCCCCCAAAATTCTGTTGAAATCCTAATGTCCATTCTAAGGGTAATAGGAGGTGAGGCTTTGGGAGGTGCCTAGGTCACAATGGTGGAGTCCTCATGAATGGAGTTAGTGCTCTTAAAATAGAAATCCCACAGCGCTCTCTAGCCCCTTCCACCATGTGAGGACACAGTGAGAAGCTGTTAGTCTGCAACTTGCAAGAGGGCTTTCACCAACCAGAACCTGACCCTGCTGGCTCTCTGATCTCTGACTTCCACGCTCCAGAACTGTGAGAAATAAATTTCTGTTGTCTGTGATATTTTGTTATAGTGGCCTGAATGAACTAAGATCAGAATGAATTGGATACTCCCAAAATTCATATGCTGAAAGCACTAACCCCGATGTGATGGTATATTTGGAAGCAGGGCATTTGGGAGGTAACTAGGTTTAGATGAGGTCATGAGGGTGGGGCCCTCATGATGGGATTAGTGTCTTTATCAAAAGAGACACCAGGGAAGCCACCCCTTCTCTCTCCACCATTTGAGGACAAAGTAAGAAGGCAGCTCTCTGCAAGTCAAGAAGAGAAGCCTCATCAGAACCAGACCACGCTGACACTGTGATCTTGGACTTTACAGCCTCCAGAACTGTAAGAAAATAAATTTCTGCTCTAGCCATCCTGTCTATGGTATTTTGTTATGGTATCCCAAGCTGACTAATACAGATGGTATATCTGTATTTTCAGTGTTTAAATACACAAGGGAAAATGACTCAGTTTTTCTTTTGCTAAGTTCATCAAACCCTTACAAATTCATGGTGTATGCAGTATTCAAAGACTGCAGAGTATGTCAGAATAAGTCATGGTCAGAAAGACATTACACTCCTGCCTACGATGTAATTTCTTTTTAAGAGCACAATATTAAGGTTTCTTATTTTTCAAACAGCTGCTTGAAACAGTTCTAGTTAGTTAAGCCACGGTCAGGAAGACATTATATTTATGTCTACAATATGTTGTTAGTCATAACTTAAGGATTCTTACCTTTTGTACCTGCCTGAAACTGTTCTAGATGGCTCCTGTAAAGTAAAAAAAAAAATGACATATCAGTTTGGGTATGTGTATAAGCACACAATTCCGTATTCCATAAAACTACTGACAGAGAATATTGGAACAATTACCATTGTTTTTTTTTTAAATAATTATTTTATAGATTTATTTATTTTTACATGTATCTTTGGCTGCACTGGGTCTTCGTTGCTGCTTGCGGGCTTCCTCTACTTGCAGCAAGCGGGGGCTACTCTTTGTTGTGGTGTGCGGGCTTCTCACTGCAGTGGCTTCTCTTGTTGTGGAGCACGGGCTCTAGGCACAAGGGCTTAAATCGTTGTGGTATGCAGGCTCAGTAGTTGTGGCTCGCAGGCTCTATAGCGCAGGCTCAATAGCTGTGGCGCACAGGCTTAGGTGCTCTGCGGCATGTGGGATCTTCCCGGACCAGGGCTCAAACCCGTGTCCCCCTCATTAGCAGGAGGATTCTTAACCACTGCGCCATCAGGGAAGTCCCTTTAAAACTATTTTTGAAACCACAGGAACTAGATTTAAATGTTTAATCACTGGTTATTTAGATAAAGCAGAAAGAAATACTAAGGTTATGTGTATGCACTCAAAGTACATTTTATTGAATGTAGATAATAATGATTCCATATGGAACTTTTCCCCTTAAGTTTCACAAACAGTACTCCAACTAACATTTTATCAAGGTTTTCTTTCATAAAAGTCCCTAATCTTATTCTATATGAACTAAAACTTAAGGCACAGACCTTGAATGATATCTGTCTAAATATGCATTAGAAAAAATGCTAATAATGCCTTAAGTTCCAAAACATAACACCTCTCTCACTTTGGTTATAAATGAAATATTTCAAAACATGACATCAGCTTGATTATCCAGACTATCTCTTGCTGCAATGAAATAGGCAAAATTGCTAACTAAGAATAGCCCTTGTTGCATTTACTGATTTGTGGGTAACTGATATATTGATTGTAACGGTAGAAACAACCTGGCAATAAATAATATTTCTGAGGCTTAAAGTAGGCATTTTCCCCTAACATGATAAAACTTAAGAGTAATACACATTTAGAGTAGAATTTTAATAAATACAGAAAGGTGAAATGGAGGATGTTTTCAGCAACACTACACTATCGTGGCATTATACTAATGTTATACTTTGACCCAACTATAAATGACTTAAAGTCAGTTATCAGGTAAGTTTCCATTTAAGTATACTAATAAGTTGTATAATATCTGTTTTCTACGTTTCTCACAGCTTTTTTTTTTAAACAACTAGTGACTTAAAACATATGTCAACTTTTACGGTATTTTCTCTACAGCTAGTTTGGTGCAATTGATCAAATTACAACTTGGACATACCTGATCAAATTATTCCATGCTCATGTATAAAGATGTATAAACAATTAGATTTAAGCCTATTTCTGTATAACTAATATTCAAGAGCTAAGATTCTAAAGCAGACCAACAACTCTTAAGCTTATTGTTTATTGGTTAGATGTGAATATGCTTTTTATCAGACAACACTTAAGCTTACTGTTTATTGGTCAGATTTGAATACAGTTTTATTAGATTATACATTTTGTAACTAAATGTTATTTCACAGTGACTCTAGTAATCAAATTCTATTGCTTAGGGACTTTCCTGGTGGTGCAGTGGTTGGGAATCTGCCTGCCAATGCAGGCGACACAGGTTCAAGCCCTGGTCCAGGAAGATCCCACATGCCGCAGAGCAACTAAGCCCGTGCGTCACAACTACTGAGCCTGCACTCTACAGCCTGCGAGCCACAACTACTGAGGCTGCGTACCACAACTACTGAAGCCCGCACACCTAGAGCCCGTGCTCCACAACAAGAGAAGCCACCGCAATGAGAAGGCCGCACACCACAACTAAGAGTAGTCCCCGCTCACCACAACTAGAGAAAGCCTACGTGCAGCAACGGAGACTCAATGCAGCCAAATATAAATAAATAAAAAATAAATTTATATATATATAAAAAATTCCATTGCTTAACAATGGAATGTTTCCCAAATTGGATAGACTATATTAGTATTAGCAGAGATTGGGAGGGGTGGTAGCCTGCTTCTCATGTGTATTCAAGACTCACATTTACAGATGGAATTTATGCCCTGCCAAAAAGAGGAAACTGAAAAAACTTTTTTTCTATGTTAGATAGAAAAAAAAAAAAAAATCAGCCCCTATAGTGCAGTAAAAGAGTCCCTTATAACTTTAAGGAGGAAAACTCTTGTTACATTAATACAAAATTCTACACAAATATAAACCTTAGATTTGTTAACTAGAAGCCTCTATATTTCTGTGACCGCAAAGATTTCCAAGCAAAGAGTGATAACTTCATAATTACTAAAACTGTGAAAGTTGAAAATTCCATTCTAAGTGTGTGGGGGGAGAAGAAATACCTTCAGTATCACTGAAATTGCTTGTAAAAAATATGAATGCTAAGACTATATTGGTCTTAAAAGTTTCAAAGACTATGTAATTAGACCTTCCAATAACCCTAAAGTTTATTATACAACTGATTTAAAATATACTTTTCCTGAAATAATCTTTCTTGTAATGGGATGGTTTATATTACAAAAGGGAGGGGGAAAGACCTATGTAGAGCTTAGAAAATGTTGGCAAAGCACGAACTGTTTTATGTGAGTTTAAATAAAACATTCTGCTTCATTCAAGCTTAGAATGGTCAATAAGGAAATTCCACGAACATTGTCTTTACAGGTGCAGCGGCAGATCAGCACTTGTAAAGTATAAACGAATATAAAAGCATATGTGAAATAAGATCAGACAAATACAGGCCCAGTAGAATATAGTAAAATAATACTGAAGTTATTCAAATAAACTTGAATAACTTCAGTATAGCCCTTGGTAAACTATGGCATACCATGGTAACTGGCCCTCAGGACTAACTTTAAAATACCTATACTGGTATATATAATATACTAAGATACAATGTTGAAGATGAATGCAGAACAGAATATCTGTAATGTACAACTGATAAAAATAACTTTAAAAATGAGAATAAAATAAGGACATTATCAAATTAACAAAGATTTTAAAAGGAAAAACTAAATAATAACCAATATTTGTAACTATAAATGAAGTATAACCTTTAAAAATTGTGAATCACTATATTGTATACCTGTAACTTGTATAGTATTGTATAGCAACTGTACTTCAATTAAAAAAAAAAAAAGGAAAAGCTCATTATTCCCCTCCTTTCCTGAACGCCTTAGTCCTAAAGCCATTAGGTGGGGCAGAGCAAGGTGGGGAGGAAATAAGGTGGCCCCAACCAGGGTATCAGAATACTGGAACACTCCATGAAGAAGAGCTGCTTGGCAAAAAGAATCAGAGTCCAAGAAAACTGAGGACAGCATCCATACAGCAGGGGGACTTAGCCTGGCATGAGAAATCAGAGCCTGAGCAGAATGAGGAGGGGTCTACAAAGCATGAAAGGGAAGTTAGGTTATCAGGCCTGAGGCAAGGTCAGAAAGGGAGTCCCAGGAAGGGATACTGAGAGCCCCAAGCAGGGTGTGATGGTCATCCATTCATAAGGGGGGCCCAAAATGGGGATTTAGAGCCCCAGAAGGGTAAAGAAGATGTTCCCTCAAAAAAGGCAGCCTGGGGCTTCCCTGGTGGCGCAGTGGTTGAGAGTCCGCCTGCCGGCGCAGGGGACGCAGGTTCATGCCCCGGTCTGGGAGGATCCCACATGCTGCGAAGCGGTGGGCCCGTGAGCCATGGCCGCGGGGCCTGTGCGTCCGGAGCCTGTGCTCCGCAACGGGAGGGGCTATAGCAGTGAGAGGCCCGCGTACCGCAAAAAAAAAAAAAAAAGGCAGCCTGGCATGAAGAATTCACAGCCCTTGCAAGGTGTGGAGAGCATCTCTGTAGGGCATGAGCAGGGCTGATGTGCTGGAGCCCAAATAGGATGAAGAGAGTGTCCACAGAGTGGCAGCCTGGCCTGGAGGTGTCAAAACCCAATCAGGTGATAAGGGGTCCCCATGGAGGAGTAATCCAGCATGAGGTCTCAGTCTGAGCAGGAACAAAGGAAGACCCTAAGGAAGAGCAGCCTGTCACAGGATGGAGAAGCTAAGCAGGGTAAGGATGGACTCCACAGAGGGGGTGAACTGGTGTGAGGAGTCACAACTCAAGCAGGGTAAAGAGGGCAACCTGCAGCTTCACAAGGGATGCCCAAGCCTGAAGAAACTGAGGAGAGTGTTCATGCACAAGGTAAAGCCAACGTATGATGTCAGAACCCACTCGCAGTACGGAGGGCATAAGTGTGGGGAAGGAGTGGCAATGGGAAATAGGTTACATATAGGGGAATTGACTAAATAAGAAAACACATTACGAATAACGGGAAACAGGTTCCTCAGTGTCACAAAAGGGAGTTACAAACACTAGATTTAAGCCTTGTGATATTAGATTAGAATTGGCCATATTGGTATAAATTAGTTTCAGTATCTACACAGATAGACGTAGTTACCTAGGTGGGTAGGCAGGCAGCAGACCAACAGATATGTATACGTATGCATGTACACAGAGACACACACAGTAGGTCTGTACATAGAGAGCGACTACAAATGGTGACATCTCAATAACATGAACATAACTACAGCCCAGATCTTGGCTTCACAATATCATTTTCCAGTAAAAGGAATCAGGGCTCCTTAGAGAAGTAGCTGCTAGCTTCCAAGACTGGAGTAAGAAGCTAAAGATGAGTCTGCATTATCTTATTATGCCAGAAAACAAAGAAGTATTCCGAGAATGATGGAGATGTAGCAAAGGATACAAAAGGTTAAAGGGGCTCTCACTGGCCAAATTTGGGATAATGTGACTATTAAAATAAATAATGATGCTGTGGTAGGCAGAATAATGACCCTCAAAAGATGTTCACATTCTAATCTCTGTAATCTTCAAATATATTAGGCTACATGGCAAAGGGAAATTAAGGTTGCTAATCAACGCCACTAAATAGGGAGATTATACTGGGTTATCTGATGGGCCCAATGTAATCACAAGGGTCACTGAAAGTGGAAGAAAGAGGCAGAAGAAGGTCAGAGGGAGATATGGCAAAGAAGAAAGGTCACAATGCTGACTTTGAAGGAGGAAGAGGGACAAGGAATACAGGTAGCCGCTAGGAGCTGGAAAAGGCAAGGAAACTGATTCTCCCCTACAGCCTCCAGAAAGGAATGTAGCCCTGATTTTAGCCTTTGATTTCAGTCCATGATTTTATTAGTCCAATGAGACTTCCAACTTACAGAAGTGTAAGTTGATAATTTTGTGTCATTTTAAGATACCAAATTTGTGGTAATTTGTTATAGCAGCAATAGAAAACTAATACTGATGGTAAGTAAAACCCATCAGATAAAATAGGTAATAGGGAGTTGATACAGATATACAGGTATAAATAGATGATAGATAAATGGACAGAGATAAATAGAAAGTTTGATGGAGATTAAGATATCTACATGGTTCAAAGCACTTATCCACAAAATACTTATTAAGAAGGGGCAGTGAAGCCTGGCAAATACCACCTTCATCACACGACCAAAGTGATCATCATCAGCAATGGAACAAACTAAAATCATGTGTCACCTGATAGGATACACAATGAGAAAAACATAGCACCAATTCTGTGACATTCCTGACAAAGACATACAACCTGAATCTAATTATAAGTAAATATTAGATAACCCAAACTGAAGGTCACATCACAAAATAAATGACCTACAATCTTAAAAAGTGTTAAGATTAAGAAAGTTAAGGAAAGACTGTATCAGATTGAAGGAAACTAAAGAGATATAGTGACTAAATAGAACATGTGATTCTGAATTAGACCCTCTTGCTATAATTTAGGACATGACTGGGACAACTGGCAAAACTTGATGATGGCTGAATATGTTAGATGGTAAAAGAATGTGTCAATTTTAATTTCCTATTTTTAAGAGCTGTGTTGTGGTTATGTAGGAGATCTTGTTTGTAGAAAACACACAGTGTAGTATTGGGGGTAATAGGGCATCAAGTTAGCAACTTACCCTCAAACATTTTAAGGGAAAAAAATTCTCTGTACAGTACTTGCAACTTTTCAGTAAACTTGAGATTGTTTTAAAAGGCAAATCAATAAATAATCAAAGAAAGGAGAAAAATAAAACTCATAAATATAAGTTCATCTCTGGTAATCTGGCCAAAGAAAATAATTCAAAACACAAAAAGCTTATTTAATCTCCACAGATGTTAATTCCAGTATGACTTATAATAGTAAAAACGTTTAACCACTGAGGATTTGTATTAATGGGAAATTTGTGTCACCTATTACACACATTAAAAAAGAAAATTCTATGCCACTGAAAATAATACACAAAGAATTTTGAATAACATGGAAAAAAATGTTCATGCTATAACACCTACAAAGAGAATTTTGGCAATACCATCAAAATTACAAATGCACGTTCCTTTTCACCCAGAAATTCTAGTGCTAGGGTTTTATCCTACTGATTTACACACACATATGCAAAAGAACATATATTAAAAGGTTTTCACCACCACATTGTTTGTAAAAGCAAAAAATTATATATAACCTAAATGACCATCAACAGAAATTAGTTAGAAAAATTATGATACATATATAAAATAGAATATTCTGTGTTTACAAAAAAATAATAGGGAAGCTCTTTATGTACTCCACAATATTAAATGAAACGAACAGGATGCAAAACAGTGTGCTAAAAATTAGTGAATACATATATAGACATATATATACACACATATAGACATAAATTTGTTTATGGACTACCTCAAGAAGGATCTAGAAGGATGTGCAAGAAAAGAAAGCACTAGTTGCCTCCAAAGAAGGTAACCAGGTAGCTGAGGAAGACTTTTTACCATACACCTTCTTATGCTTTTTCCTTTTTTTAGCATGTGACTGTATGCTTCTTTTAAAATTAGTTAAGCCTAAAGTTTAAAATTTAATAAACAGTTCATAAAATACATAAGGAGACCAAACTAGGTAATTTCCCCTGTCTTTTACATTTTCATTTTGGTCAAATTTTCTAATTGATCATGTATTATCTAATCAGAGAATTAATATATTACTTTAAAAACTGGCATATTATCTAGGAAAAAAACATGGTTAAAAATGTGTAAAATCATAGCTAAAAATATAAGAAAAAAATATAAAGGCTCATTTTTTATTACCACTACTCCATATTATTTGAAAAATGCCAAACAGAAACTTAAAACACTCTAACCTTTCACAGAGCTTACTGTTATGCCAAATTCATGTTCCCATTTCATTCTTCATTTAAAAAAATTTGTTTAACTGATTCACATACATAATGCTAAGAAACAAAATCTCTCTGTCCTATTCAAGAAAAGCCTTAAAACAATCAATGATGCCAATATTTTCTCTTTTTGTTGTTTTTGAAGTTGGAGTTATAAATAAAATCTATATCTTATCTGAGTAACAGAATATGTGAGTTTAGGTAGTAACTCAGAGATGTCAACTATGTGGACAGAAAAGTTCCTGTTCCCATTCCAACTTCAATGTGGCAATCTGGGATCCACGGGAGAGTTTTTGCCTCACTTTCATCCTAAGCACATAGCCTGGAATATACATACTTAAAACCAAGATCATCAGTGAGTTACATCCTAATTGCTAATGAAACAAACAAATAAACAAAAATGAGAGAAATGAAGGGCAGACCTAGGAAGAGATTAGAAAAGCTACAGGAAAGAAGATAAACTGGATAAGGCAGAAAGCTCCTCAGAGAGCCCGGATCAGCAGAGACTGCTACATATCTGGGTATAAACTTGGAAATAAACTAAACACTAGGCTCCTCAGCTTTGACTGGGTAAGGAACAGAAAGAAATCAGCCCTCTTTCCAAAAGCTGCTGCCTGATGTTAAGTGACATGACCAAGAACTGAAACCAGTTCTAGACTCAATCAAAATGCTATATTGTCTCTATCCCAATAAATTAAGCCTATTTCTTCACCTGGAATAGGCACAGATTTAATTTCAACTTTGCTGTAATACACAAAAACAAAGGATACAAAGATACTTTAGATTATGAACAGTCACAGAGGTGCTGAGAGAAGCACTGCTGCTTAGCTTACGCTATGTTATAATAGGGTATTCTAGCAGTAGCAACTGCAGTACAGGGGCACAGACAAACCCCCATTACCATTCTTCGCATCAATGTATCTGCCTCAAAGAGCAGAGGAAAAAGAAGTTTTGCATTCACATCCAAACCATTTCAAAATATTTTGCCTCTCTCTGCCAAATGCCTTCTATCATAACCTTGCAAATTAATAGACAAGTTTACATTTCATTTTTTTCATCAGTAAAACAGGGAGATATGTGTACTGCTCGGAAACTCCTTTTAGAGTAGTATCATAATAAAATGCACTTACAAAGTCAAAGCTGGAACTCTGAAAAGACAACACAGTGGCTTACGATCTCAAAATGCCATCAAATTAATTTAAGATTAGATATATCAAGATAATTCCCAAAGTACAGTTTATATGGAATGGTTCTGAAGAGTGATTTGCTTTAAACTCAGGCACCCCAATGCCAACAACTCCCAATTTTCTGTGCTACAAGAAGCCAAGTTAACAGCTAATTGGAAACTGACTTAAATTTTGTTTTAATAAGTATTTTATAATTACACAGAAATATGGGTGTTTCTGGCAATTCACAATACTACATGTTGTGTTTTATTATTATGTTGAAACATTTGACTTGGTAGACACTTGTTATTCAACTCTTTATTTGCTACATAATTCTAATGCAAATATCAGCCTAGAACAGAACTCTCCACTCACTTAAAACTCACTAATCCTTACTTTTTTAAGAGCAAAAGGGTAATTATTTTTCCTGCTTATTTTTACAACGAATACTGTTTAAACCTGCTTAGTCAGTAAATACTCACTGATCAGGAACTAAGGACCAAATACTGCTTACGTCAAAAAGTATTTAGATATAAGGAAAATCACTGGTTAAATCCATTGAAAGTACTTAAATAGAGTTGATACAACCAAAATGAAACTGGAAAAATTATTAACAGTAACTTAAAAATTGTTAAAATAGCTAGTGACATTCTAGAATTTTTAAATACTCACTTGTAACAGATAGGAACTTCCTGGATCTAATAAGCTTACAGCCTCATTTTGCATCGTGTTCTGTTGTGTAATTGCATCTTCTCGTTTCCGCTCTTTCTGCCCAGCTTCATCATCTTCATATTCATCTAAGCACTGAAAGAAAGAATAGTTTCCATTTTACTTCTATATAATATTAATAAAATGTTTTGATAGTACGTGAAGATACATTTGATAGCATTAAGAAATACTAAGCATTCAGAAACTACACAATAAAAGTGTTCCTTTCAACAACTGGTACATTTAATTCCTATAAACTAAATTATCTGCTTAAAACCCAAACCTCCACATTCACACCCTTGTGAACATCTTTCTAGGCTCTAGGCTCTAACTACCAGTGACAAGGTTTGCTTAAAGGTAGGGTTCACTCTTTCTTCATCATTCAATCTTCAAGTAAATGGACTACCTTAAAGCACTTTTTGGAAGGTAACAAAAGACACACCACACAGACATGGAATGTAGAGTCTAACGGGAAGGGGTGTGTGTCTGTGTGTACATGTGCAGATAACTTAATAATAAAAGCCACTGAAGGTGTGTGTGTGTGTGTGTGTGTGTGTGTGTACGTGCGCACATAACTTAATGTTAAAGGCCATTTTCTACCTTAGTATGAGTATCTTCACCTAGGGAGTAAGTCTTCTACAAACACTCTGTAGAAGAATTTACAATTTAAAAAATGTGTTTAATTTGGAATTGCAGATATTAAAAAAAGAGAATTTCAGATGATGGGAAGAGCATATGGAAAAGCTTACATGAAAGGGTGCTGTTTAAAAAACCGATAACACCACCTGTGTTATCTATCCAGACTTTTTACATTAATAAAAAAAAACAAAACCAACAACCCATAAACAGAAACTAAACTCTATCCATTACACCCACTGTGAAATAGGTCAACTGTTCCTTGTAACTGAACACATTCTTAACCAATACACTGCCTGTGTGTGTTTTGTAAGAGACAAAAAATAAATAATATCTCTGCAGGCACTTTGTAAACACTAAGACACTGACCAAAGCACAGAATAGCAGGAAAGACAATAGTATTTACAAATTGTGCAAAGAGAAAAGAAAGGCTGAAGCCACTGTGCAAACCAAGAAGGATCACTGGAGCATCTGAAATAGGAGAACACAGAAAATAAGCAGCACATTCAAAGACACAAGGTCCATGGGGGGGGGTGGGTATGGAAGAAAGCATCTGTTTGATATAGAGTCTTAAATCAGGATGATGTGGAGGGAAAGCTGGGGGACAGAATGGAAGGGATGAATTAAAGAAACAAGTAGGCTGAGATTCCAGAGAATGTTTAGGGTCTCTCCTGTAATGCAACTAACTATGTGTACAGATGTCACCTGGCCCTCTTCTCACCCTGTGGGAACTGGGGCTTAGGTAACTGGTACAAGAAAAATGATAACACTGTGGCTACTGCTTTGCTGTGAGTAACAAACTGTTCTTGACTCCCAGGAGACTAGTGTCTTCTGCCAGGATCCATGAAACCATAGCAGGCTAACTCGTTAGCTTGTAAGCAGGGTAAGATCTCAGATCCTTCAAAGTCCTTGACAGAGGTGAGTACTGGAAAGGCATAAGCTCTGATCACAAAGAAATACAGATAATAAATAGCCTAAGAAGTCTAGACTTTTCATTACATAACATTGAAACATGTTATAGTGCTACAATTCCCTGGAATATAAGTAAAACATGATCAAAACTGATTTGGGGAAAGGAACCTGTATACAGCAATTCAGAGTTCTGATTAACAGGGACCAAAAGTGGAGAGACTAAACAACATAGTAGGCAATGGGATCCTATGAAAAATGATATATCTGGGAATTCCCTGGCAGTCCAGTGGTTAGGACTCAGCACTTTCGCTGCCGGGGCCTGGGTTTGATCCTTTGTCGGGGAACTAAGATCCCTCAAGCCTCTCAGCATGCCCCCCCCTCCAAAAAAAAAAAAAGATGTATCTTAGGTGGAAACAGAATCAATAAAAGGAATCTAGTAAAGGGTACCAAAGTTTAAGAAATTAGTCCTGATTAGAAAACGAATCTCTCTTAGGACTTTTAAAAAGACTTTCTCAAACCAAGACAGTATCATGTTTTATGCCAAAATATCAACAAAATTTAAAAGCAAAGCCAGACTTAAGACACTGATGTCCACTATCAACAGGGTGGTTACCATCACTCTGGAAGTACTATTTGGTAAAACTAGGGAAGAAGAATAAGAGATTTCAGCATCAGAAAGGCAAATTTTCATCATTTCAAATGATACAAATTTGTCAAAAATATTTTAGAATTACTACAGTTCCTTAAGATGGTTTTTCATTAAGCACACAGAAATAAATAGCTTCTCAGAGTAACATCAATAGCTAGTTAGATTATATAATTTTAAGAGTAACCATAAAAATAAACTTAAAAAACTTTATGAAAAAACTATAAAACTTTACTGAGTGGTATAAATTAAGATCTCTTCTTAAGAAAAAAAACTAATACTGAAGGTGTCAATAATCTGTAAATCAATTCATAAGTTGAATTTATTTGGAAAGTAAGGGTGGATCATCTGGATGCATAATTACATAAGACACCCAGAAAAATTACTTTTTAAAGAGAGAGTTATGACAGAACACTCACTCTAACTAACATTAAAATGTATAAAACCACAACACCGAAAACTATGTGATAAAGATACTAGAACAGAAAAGAGAACGGAGTACAGAAATTCTTCAATACATAGTACTGAGACAAGAGTCAGCAAGACTATAAGACCTAGAAAGAATAAAAAATGGTCTCATCTAGCCTTCTACTCTGTGAAAGCAATCATTCTCTGGTACCTGGGCTGTAAAAATCCCTAACCGTAGGATCAAATGTCAGTAGCATGAATTCTTAAATCATAGAGTAATATAGACTCACCAGCATTAAAAGAAAGCAGAAAAAATAAACTTCAGTAAATGTTTGATAAATGAGTTACCAAGATGAGACAAATTAGGGAGATGGACTGTTGCATCCCAAGTTAAAATTCTGAATGTTCTTTTTCTTGGCAACACTCTTACCCACTGACCTGGGAACCTATTTATCACACATACTATCTCTGTGGAGAGTGTGTACATCTTACTTTCCAGGAAGCTTTTAGAATAGGGATTACTTGATGAATCACAATTTCCCTCCAAAGTTCTTCTAGAAACCAGTATAGTTCTTTTAGCAACAAGAATCTTACAAATTCCTTAAACTATCTTACTTAACAGGGGATAACTACACCTGGAGGAACCATTTGGTAGAAATGGTGAGAAAAAAGAAAAGACTGAAAGCAAAAAGGAACTGAGTTAATTGACAAAGGTGGGTAAAGACATCTCCTATGCTATTTCTTGTAAAGATTAATAATTTTCTAAGCACAGAAGCTGGCTGGTATCCTCAAGGGAGAGAGAGAGTTGGTCTTTAAATAAGTACTAGCAAAAATAAAACCAAAAAGAACCCTAAATATTTTTTAAAGCTTCTTTCTATGAATTATAAGCTTTTTATCTGGGAGGGAAAAAGATGAGAAGAAAATAGCTACTGATTTTATAGTATACTTACAACAGTAATGTGGGACTGAATCTCCTACCTCTCTTCTCAGCTCTCATTTATAGATAAATGTAAACATGTAAAAGTTATTCTCTCCTTTCACACAGATTAGAGAGGAAGTTGCATGGGAGCTGAGTTAACAATTATTTGAAACAAACCAAAAAGTCAGATTTTATGAAATGATAATAATAAGCATCACTAATTCTCATCAAGCTCTTTGCTCTTCCCAAAGGTACATTTAGAGTGTTAATATTTTAGCAAATAAAACCTCAGAACAAAAAAGGAAATGTATGATTTTCATTGCTAATAACAAAGTATCAACACTGAAAAAAAAAGAAGCTGCTTTGAATAATTTTTTATAACATGTAAGATTATTGCTCAGATCTGACAAAGTAACCAAATAAAAAGAAAACGGATTTTTTGTTAAGTCCTATTAGTTAGGATTCAAAAAACTGTACTTCATAGGAGCACAACAGAAAGTTCAGAAATAGATCTAAATAGACAAATTGTGTTTACAATAAAAGTAGAAACTCTTACTGGTGGGAAAGAATGGGCTTTTTTTAAAACACATGGTTTGGGGATAACTGGATAACTATATATTTTTTAATGTGAAATTGGATTTATTCCACATACTAGGATAAATTCCAGTACATCAGTAAAAATGAGCAAGGGCTTCCCTGGTGGCGCAGTGGTTGAGAATCCGCCTGACGATGCAGGGGACACGGGTTCGTGCCTGGTCCGGGAAGATCTCACATGCCGCGGAGCGGCTGGGCCCCTGAGCCCAACGGCCATGCTGGGCCTGTGCGTCCGGAGCCTGTGCTCCTCAACAGGAGCCCGCAACAGTGAGAGGCCCGCGTACCGCAAAAAAAAAAAAAAAAAAAAAAAGAGCAAAAATTTGAACACTCTGCCGAAGAAAATATAGGGGTGACAAATACATGAAAAAAAGGCTCAATATCAGTACTTATTAGGGAAATGCAAATGAAAACCACAATGGGCTATCACTACATACCTCCTGGAATAATAAAATTAAATATCGACTAAAATTAAAGTGTTAATGAGGATTTGAAACAACCGAATGTCTCCTATATTGCTGGTAGGAACGAACAGTGGCGTAGTCATACAGGGAAACGCTTGGCAGTTTCTTATAAATTTAAATATACACTTACCATATGACCCAACAATTCTACTCCTAGTTAGTTACGAAGAGAAATGAAAACATATTCACTCAAACCTTAAGCAAAAACTTGAACAAAAAAAAAATAAGGGCTTCCCTGGTGGCGCAGTGGTTGAGAGTCCACCTGCTGATGCAGGGGACGCGGGTTCGTGCCCTGGTCTGGGAAGATCCCACATGCCGCGGAGCAGCTGGGCCCGTGAGCCATGGCCGCTGAGCCTGTGCGTCCGGGGCCTGTGCTCTGCAACGGGAGAGGCCACAGCAGTGAGAGGCCCGCGTACCGCAAAAAAAAATAAATAAAAAATAAAATAAAATAAAAATCAGTTTTCATAATAGCCAAAAACTGGAAATAGTCCAAATGCACATCAACTGGTGAACAGATAACCAAGAGTAGTACAGCCATGCAACAGAATATACTCAGTAACAAAAGAATTATGCTAAGACACCAGGAAATGAGGACTATATGCTGTGTGATTCAATTTCTGTAAAATTCTAGAGAAAGCAAAGTCATAGTAACAGAAAGCAGATCAGTGGTTGTCAGAAGCTGTGCCTGAGGGGAGCGGGCTGACTAGAAAGGGGCAGAATGAATGATGGAAGTGTTCTACATCCTGATTCTCATGGTGGTTTGCCCAGTTGTGTATATTTGTCAAAATTCATCAAATCACACTCTTAAGACAGTAGCATATTATTATATGTAAAAGACACCTTAATAAATATGACTTAACAAAGAAAGAAATATCGTGGAGGTACTGAACAAATAAAATGAGTTTTTAAAAAAACTGAACCTAAATCTGATTAAGACTCTAGATCCAACTACCAACTAAAGGAAATAGAGGGAATAGAACAGTATATTAGACAACACCACGGAGATGCAATCATGAAAATCCAGATTGTGGGAATATAGAAGACCACAGAGCAAACAGTCATCTGGGGCTACATAAGGTTTGTTGCTTTAAAAAAACACTTTAAAAACCATTCTCAGCTCTCCATCATATAGAAATAAGCCTCTGCTGATCCCTGTTATAACAATAAAATACAAATGACCAGTTCTTACAACTAATAAATTGTAAGAAGGGGAGAGAGAGGGAAAAGAAGAGAGCCACAAATTTGAAACTCAAAGGACATATGAATGAATATCAATATATTGACCTCATTTGCATCCTTACTCAAACAAACTATTTTTAAAATAATCATTTAAGAGACAGTTTGAACAATGATGAAATCTGAAATTAAGTCTAAGGAGTTTCATGAGATTAAGGAACTATATTTAAGGTTTGACAGTGATATTGTTCTTTTGTTTTAAAAAGATTCCTTATATTTTAGAGACATGCTGAAATCTTTAAGAATAAAATAATAAGTCATCTGAGATTTGCTTGAAAATAACGTAGGGATAGAATGGGTAGTGTGTGGTGGTATAGGTAAGACAAAACTGGTCAGGAGTTGATCACTGTTGAAGCTGAAGGATGTGGACATGGGGGACTTCACTGCACCATTCTCATGACTTTTATATTTGACCAAAATTCTCACAATAAAGTTCTAAAAGTAGCAATAAAATTTGACTGTGCACTGACTAAGTAACTAGAACTAGGTAAGTATCTTTCCTATGAAGCATAACATTTCTGCCTCTAGAGAACAAAATGGTGGAATATTATTTGAAAACTGTTTTCAAAGAAATGGAAATGTTTGCAATTTAATGTAGAGTGGGAAAAAATACTATGATGAATGATAAAAAGAAAAATATACATTATCTCTAGATTTTCTTTTTTTTAATTTATAACTGTCTATAAGTTATATTTTAGATTAAAAAATATAAGAACTCAGATTTTGGAATCAGAGAGACCTAGATTCAAATCCCAGGTTGGTCAATTAAAATAGTAATAGCATCTACTAGTAACTGAATATTTTCTAGGTGTGTAGAGCACTGTTAAGCTCTAATAGCTAGTATTTCAAATACAGGTAATTTTCACAAAAACCTTAGGAGGTGGGTACTACTTTATCTAAGAGGGATGTGAGGATTAGAATTAAGTAACAGGACACAAAGTTGTTGAGGGGTACAGTCAGAACTCCAACCCAAGCAGCCTAACTACAAACCTCAACCTCAATTTTCCAACTACCAGTTGGTAACCTATTCATCTGTCACGAAATCCATTTAGTGCTCTGCAACCCAGAGTTTATTTGAAGAAAAAGAAAAGGAACAGAACAGAAAATATCAGGGAGCACTTTTCTGTGAAACTTTGGTTTCACATTATCTCGTGAGGGTCCTGGATCACTTTGCAGAACACAGAATTACTGGAAGTTACAGGAAAAAAAAGAGTGGTTATGAGTTGACTATTGTTGTAGCTGGATGACAGTTATATAAGGGGGGTTCATTTACTCTGTATTAGCTCTGTGTATGTTAACATTTTTTTCCCCCATTTTTAAAGGGACTTTTAGGTTCTACCAGGTCTCATTTCCATGTTTATTTCAGTCACTGACAGCAGACCAAACTTCCCCAGGTCTCACCCATTCACTTGTACAGGCTCTCATTTCCATACCACTCTGTATGGTCCCTAATCTGACCCAATCCTGTGTCCTTCCTCTCCCTTCCAAATCATTCCTCTGTGCGCCCTCTGGAATTCCTGCTGATTAACATTTTGCTTTCCTCAGCTACAGGATGAAACCTAGTTGGCTCCCTGAAAAAGCCCTTTCCCCTGTAGCTCACTCAACTGGAAGCTATTTGTTTTTGAAGTTCTTTCATACTTTTGGGCCTGGTGGTAGGATTAGTGTATTCTCTGACTACCTCTCTGGAGCAAGTATCTCCTTTGGCCACAATGCTCTAGGCCAATGATTCTTATTCAGTCAATACTACTCCCTACAAGGCATGGAATTTTGTGGTGGCATTTTTGGTCATATTGATGACTAAGAAATATTACTTGTTTATGGATTGGAAGCATGAAATGGATATCTTGCATTTGAAAAATTAGTCCCTCTAAGACAGAACTGACCCACATCCCATCCAAATGTAAAATGTAATACCAAAAAGTCATGCAGGTGAAAAATCTATTTATAATTATCTGAGCCTAAACATATTTTACGGGGTGGTGGTGCGGGGGGGCGGGGGGATGGGGGAGTGGAGGTTCCAGAGTTTTAAAATACATACAGATTTTTCCAGGAAGACAACTACCCTTTAAATCCAGAGAACATGATATTTCATTTGTTAGTAGCCTTATTTTTTTAAAGTTGCTCAACATTTTGGAAAAGGTCACTGACAGCAAAACTATTTGTGGTATTTGACTCACTAATAAAGCACACTTTTATCAGTCCAAAAAAAGGTTTTTAATAATCAACATTTTATAAGTTCATAGACGAAAATAACTAAACAGGATCCATTTCATGGTAGCTTTTCCCTATTAATTTGAAAAAGCAGAACTCCACAAAATTCAGGAATCCAGAAAAAGCAACCAACATACCATTTGCCTACTTTAAACACAACTTGTATTAACATTTTTAAATGCTTCTAATATATGGAGCAGAGCATATTCCATAGAACTTTTTACTTAATAAGAATTCTTCGACAGTAAGTAAGCCTCAACAGACAATCATCACTCACAACTATTATTTATCTGAAACTATGCACACACAACTAAAGAAAATACAATTTTAAAAAATATTTCAAATGCATTAAAAATTGTTAAAAATAATTTTTAATAAAATACATGCTGAAGCCAAGTTTTGACACTTTCATAACTAGAATAAATTGTGTGGTATACTATCTAGTTCTTGGAAGAGCTCAGCTAGAGATTGCTTCACATTCCTTTTTCTTTTTTCACGTGTGTTCCCTTTCATAAGTGAGGAGTCTTACAAATGAATTAAACAATTCATTCATCTCCAAACACTATTAACAATAGTTCATAAAATCCATTCAAAAATACTAGTCCCCTTAATTTTCAGAATCCCTCCCCAAAAGTGTAATATCATGTTCTTCTTCCCAAATGCCTGTCTCTGTAACCTATGAACACCTGATCTTAATATAAGGAATCCACACAAATTCCTTAGGTGTTTCAGTTTTTCAGTAAATTTTTGCAAAGTATAATTACTTCTCTATAAAACTCTAACACTAGGGAATAGCACAATATTTTCAACATATGAATCAAAATGAGGAACAGAATTACAATAGAACTAAACAGCCAAGTAAGTTTAATTGTATTTATGTACAATAAATCATATAAATGTGGCTCTAAAAGCATGCTGATGTCCCTTTGCATTTTAAGCAATCTTAGCAAGGCTTTTAGGGAAGAGAAAAAAAACTATACAGCTCCAGGAGAGGGAAAAAAAGTCTGTATTTGGGATCACACAGTTACAAACCATGAATGTGGATAAGTGCCTGTACTTTGCAAAATGAAAAGTTACTGTGTCCGTGAAAGGTATTAGGGGAGTTAAGCTAGATTCCACTCGTTTTCTTCAGAGAGACCATGCCATCCTATCAGTACTACTGCTGCTTTATCTGCCTCCCCCTCTGGTAATACCCCTTTTCATCCTCCATTAGTCCTTTATCTAGCATATACCACTCTGTCATCATTCAACCTCTGCCAAGCTACTCCTTACCTTCCCTCCCTGTTCCTAAGCCAAGAGGTTTCTTTTGAAATGGTTAAACAAAAGGAACTTTACAACATTAACAAAAAGAAGAGTAAGATCAAATTAATAAGCATCTTTATGTGAAAAGAACTGAGCAAAATAAACAAATGACTGCTCTCCTCTCATTAGATAGCTGAAAAAGCCACACATATAACACAATGCTTAAAAACTGCCACACACACACAGCCTTAAGCTAGAAAGTTTGGGAACTAAGTGGGATAAATTATAATGTATGGGGCTTCCCCGGTGGCGCAGTGGTTAAGAATCCGCCTGCCAATGCAGGGGACAAGGGTTCGAGCCCTGGTCCGGGAAGATCCCACATGCCACGGAGCAACTAAGCCCGTGCGCCACAACTACTGAAGCCTGCACTCTAGAGACCATGCTCCGCAACGAGAAGCCAACGCAATGAGAAGCCCGTGCACCACAACAAAGAGTAGCCCCCACTCTCAGCAACTATAGAAAACCCGCCTGCAGCAGCAAAGACCCAATGCAGCCAAAAATTAAATAAATGAATAAATAAATAATTTATTTTAAAAATAAAATAGAATGTATGGATTTTCCAGACTAATTATTAAACATCCTGATTAACTTTGTAAATTAGCAATGAATTCCATCTATCATACTGAATTAGGCTAACAACTTGCTAATATATTGATACTAATATAAGTACTTTGATTTCATGGATTTAAAAGCTGAGTTTGCACGAAGGTTAGCATTTTAGACAAAAATGAAGTCTTATCTGTAAAGAATCTGAAAATATAACACGCCAAAAAAACAGGAAATGAAAACAGAATTTCATCCTTCCATAATTTTAAAGTACCTTCCCCACCTTAAATTCTACACCAATACTATCAGATATGACTCAGCCATGGACAATCCAACCTCGTGCTGGGATCCCATCAGATCTCAGGGCTAAGCAGTGTCAAGTTCTCTAAAGAGCAACAATATTCATGATTAGAGAGGCAGGCAGCATTCTCACTTTCAGCAATCTCAACAACAACAATAACTTAAAAACTACAGTTGGGTACTTTTTATTTAAACAGAAAATGAGATTTTCCTAATTACAAAATTAATGTACATTACAAGAAAACTTTTAAAATAGAGAAAAGAAGAAATTAAAAATCATCCTTTATCTTAAAATAAACAACTGTCATCACTTTGGTACAAATCATTCTAGTACAACTTTTTCTTTCTTTATTTTAAAATCCATATAATTGTAGGCATCCTGTTTTGAGATCTATTTATATGGCCTCTTCATTTTCAACAAAAATTTTAGTAGTTGCATAGTATGATACTAGATTTGTTTAATCAGATCTATGTTGTAGGACATATAAGCTAAATAGCCTTTCATATAAATTTGTGTGCCTATCTCTAATTTTTATGGCTCTATAAACATGCTACCAAATTTTCATCCAAGAAGGTTAATGTTGTCTCACCCTTATTATTGTTTTAACCCTCTCCGAACATATTAGGCAAATAATGGTTTCACTGAATCCTAGGTGAGCAGGATGAACTTGTGCTCTCTTTTTATTGGCTTTATGTATTTCTTTATGTATCTTCACTTTCTTCACTGATATCCTCTCTCAATTTTTATACTGGTTTATTCATTTCCTTAGTATGTCCAAAAGCTCTTCATACAGTAAGATGGTAACCTTTATTGTCAATTTTTTTTTCTAGCTCACCTTTTAATTCTGTTTAAGTTTTCCTTCTGAGATTTACTCCCTGTGGTTTTATGTTAAGAAAATGTTTTTCTTACTTTAAGATCTAATAAACAAGGACTTCCCTGGTGGCCCAGCGGTTAAGACTCTGCACTTCCATTGCAGGAGGCGCACGTTCGATCCCTGGTGGGGAAACTAAGATCCCACATGCCGCTCGGTGCAGCCAAACAAAAAAGTCCATGAATTCCAAAGTTCATGAATTCTGGAATTCGTGGATATTCCTATTTTTTAAAAATCTAATAAACACACATACTTTCTAACTTTTACCATCTCACTTTTTTTTAACTTTTTAACTCATCTCATATTTAATTTCTTGTATAGGGAGTGAGTTTGGAATCTAATGATTTTTTTAGGGTAAGCCATTGTTCTAGCCACAGAAATGGACTAACCCAGAACTGCAACACTGGCGGGAGGCTGTATGAGTAACAGCCCTGGGAGGAGCTCAGCACCCCCTCCAGGTTCACACCTAGGGACTCTTAAGCAACCCCTATCTCCTCACCACTGATTCAAAATGCCATCTTTATATTTTTATACATGGCTATGTTTTAGCTTTCTATTCTGTTCCATTGATCTATTTACATTAATGCTCAAATCATATTATTTTTATCATTAAAAGTTAATAGTATCTAGTAGTATCTAACAGTTTCCTTCATTATTATTCATTATTCAACTCTCTTGGCTACTCCCAGACGACAAATTCTCCTGGTACAATGGAATAATTATTTCAATAATTTGAATTAATGTATAAATTATTTGGAGAAGACTACCGACAACATTAATTAGCTGTGTGATCTTGTAAAATGGGAACAGCAGTACCCACATAACAAGGTTGTGCAATAAGTTAGAACTAAGGAAATGAAAGTAGATATGGACTGTGGACAGCCATAGCAAACAGCAGTGGAATCTGAACGGACTGAGAGAGTCAAAAGCAGTAAACAGCAGTAACAAGATGACTCTTAGTTTTCTAGTTCATGGTATCATTCTTGCACGCAGATAATTTAAAGAGAGGAGAAACAATGAGGTCTTTGGTGTTGAGTATTTGGAATACCTGTGTGATATGAACAAATAATTCAAGGAAAGGAAGGACCAAGGTAGAGATCAAAGGCGTTAAACCTTTTCTAGTAAAACTCTCAAGATGGCTCTAAATATAGGTAAGTTAGACGACACAGGCAAACAAAAATTGAGAGAACTCTGACAGAGGGTTCTCGAACTTCTCTGAGAAGTAACTGTGCTTTTTTGCTGACAAAGTAAAAGTTTAGGATAAGGTAGTGGGGTGTAGGTTGATTAAAAGTTTAGAATACATATTTGTAGGAAATATGAAACTGAGTGAAAATAAAAGTATGTAAAGGATTTCCAGACAAGCGCTGAGGGTCCAGCTCAGAAGGAAAACCCTAAGACTTCAAAATGGCACCAATATCAGCTGTTATTAATTTAAAGCTCATTACTGCTGTGAGTCCAACTCTAGTAGAGAAACTTATTTATAAATATTTTCAGCAAGTTGTCTAATTAGTTTTGAAATGAGTAAGGAGGAGGGTCTCCCCATATCCCTAATTGTTCAAACAGGTAACTCAGAAGCAAGTCTTCACCAGCGGGATATTAATTGTGCAATTATACTTGAACATAAAAACTTTGTTAGGGCTTCCCTGGTGGCGCAGTGGTTGAGAGTCCGCCTGCCGATGCAGGGGACACGGGTTCGTGCCCCGGTCCGGGAAGATCCCACATGCCGTGGAGCGGCTGGGCCAGTGAGCCATGGCCGCTGAGCCTGCGTGTCTGGAACCTGTGCTCCGCAACGGGAGAGGCCACAACAGTGAGAGGCCCGCGTACCGCAAAAAAAAAAAAAAAAAAAAAAAAAAAAAACTTTGTTAATATCATTTCCCATCAATATCTGACTTTCCCCCACTAGACTCCAGAACCACACTGATTTTAGATGAAAATTCTTTCTATGGTTTTATATTATACTTTCTTTTATTATCTACAACCCAGGTCTCAACCTAATTATATTTGTTTTAATGCTTAGCAATCCCAAGTACTAGGCTTGGGTATTTACAACATAAAAATTCCTCAACATGAGTCACACAAACAATGCTAGGGAAACAAACTAGGCACTAGTGTAAGGAAAGAGACTATCTTCAGAAGGAACTACCAAAAGAGACAAATGTGTAAAATATATTGTATCTTAGATGTATCAATGATGGCTCTTAAATAAGCATAGTGCTGAGGGTGGAAAAATAAACATCACACTCCTGAGCTTAACGGCTCACAAATTATTGACTATACTCCTAGAGACTCAATGAGTAATCAAAGAAAACAACCCAAAATACCTATATTTAGCTTTCAACCATTATCAGATTTAAACAATCCAGTATTCACAGCCTTTCTTCAACTACATCCAATGATGCAAATCTAATCCCATGATTGTTATTCTTCAACTTCCTAGATGTTTGGGCAATATATGTAACTGCTCTATGCTTCAGGTTTTTTTTTAAATCCGTAAAATGGGGATGACAGCAATAATTATGTCCCATAAAATTTTAAGGATTAAAGGAAATCATGTATGCAAAAAGCTAAGAACAGTGATGCACACAGCAACTTATTTCATTATCATCATTATAACTCCCATCAGTGAACACTCAGATGTACAACATGCTAATAATAACATCAGCTAACTTTTACCAGACACAACGTACTAGGCATTATTCTAATACTTTATTTGGATCATTTCATTTAATCCTCACAGGTAGGTACTAGTATAGATTCCTTTGGTCAATGCTGTTTCAACTGGAATTGCTTTCTCCTTACTCCTCTGTGCTAATCCAACCACAAGTATCCAATTCTTCCACTGAGTAGGCACTTTGTATTTACTGAATATTTATTTATTGAATAAAACCTTGTCTGATTATTCCAAATATAAAAAATGAGATTATAAATTCTCCATTTCTTAATTTTTAACTCATTCCAGTTCTTGATTACATATTATATAGCACTGGTCCCTTTTCTTTCGTTTCTTTCTTTCTTTCTCTTCCTTCCTTCCTTCCTTTATGGCTGCGTTGGGTCTTTGTTGCTGCTTGCAGGCTTTATCTAGTTGCAGCGAGCAGGGGCTATTCTTCGTTGCAGTGCATGGGCTTCTCCTTGCGGTGGCTTCTCTTCTTGTGGAGCACAGGCTCTAGGCACGTTGGCTCAGTAGCTGTGGCTTGCAGGCTCTAGAACACAGGCTCAGTAGTTGTGGTGCACAGGCTTAGTTGCTCCGTGGCATGTGGGATCTTCCCGGACCAAGGCTCCAACCCATGCCCCCTGCATTGTCAGGCTGATTCTTAACCACTGTGCCACCAGGGAAGTCCCTGGTCCCTTCTTTTATGTTGCAAATTCTATCTACTTAATTAGGTTTCAAGGTTCCCAAAGGCAGAAACCTCATCCAGTATTATTTCTGGATCCTTCAGTTTCTTGTAACATCTACACAATGGGAACTTAATAAACAAATGCAAATTCCCTAATTTAATATTTCCTGACTGTCCTATATAAATTTTAAATAATTTTAACAGCATATTTATTCACTTTTATTCAAAAACATTCCTTCTGCTTAAAAAATACAGTTTGAAAAATCCTCATGTACACAGAAATAATTTCTGGTAACTACCTCCCATTTTATCCCAGTCAATTTCATTATAGATCCTAACAAGAAATACAGGATTTTCAAGAACTCTCATACACAGCATGCTTTAAGAAACACTATATAAATGCAGTAAAGCCTCGTTTCTTCAGCAATAAACAAGCAAAACTTCCCTCTTATATAATGAATGTGGATCACTTTCAGCCTCAAACCCCTCCCCTCAAAGAATGAAAAGCAGTAATTAATAAATTCAGAGGACCTGAAACTAAGTCAAGTCTAAAAGGATTGCAGGCAGAAGCCCTGAAACTTTTAAAATAAGTTATCTTACTAGTTTTTGTGGAAATGTTTATTTATAAAAACACTCAGAATTTCCTATAGTCAAACCACCTATTGAGATTTTAGGCAGCAGGGAGAGAGAAGATTATAGAACAGAAGGCAATCTACCACACGTTGAGATTTCCCCAATGTAACACACATTTTCTGAGAATTCAGAAATATTTGGATAAACATAATGACAGAATAATTTGTATACATACTTGAACAAAAAGAATGATAGCACAGAATCCTTTGAAAATGAGCAATTATCCTGGAATCTCTTTTATGCTTAGAGAAACAAAACCACCAAACAGCTTCTCTGTCTCCTTTCACCAATGGTCAGTAGTACTAAAAAGAAATAACTAAATAGGGAAAGGTTATAGGAAAAGGGATCCTAGAGAAGACTACGTGGAGACTCATAATTTTGCTAAGGTGTCCACATGCACAGCTAAAGCTCTGTAGAGGTCCTATGGACGACATACCTTTCTGGTCTAATGTCTGTAAACTTCATTTTCAGTCCTCTTTCCCCCTTAGGAACATTTGTCTAGCCCCTCTCAAGAAGCTTTACATTTCTTTTTAAATTTCCTCGTCCCCTATGCATATCCTCTCATCCCCCAGATAGTCAATCTGAAAGTAATTTAATTTAAACTTATCATACAAATCATTCATACTAATATATACTTCCATTTTTAAGAACAGTTCCTCTCACAGAAAAATAAAAAGTTTTGTCTATTTTTAAAAAAAATTAAAACCAATCTTGAATGTAAGCTAGCACTTAACACAGAGGCTGGCACACTACCAATACTTGAATATTAAATAAATGAATGAACAACTTAACAAGTAAACTAATTAATCTACTTGAGCATAGCATGCTCCACACCCAACAAGGGTCTTTGCTTAGCACTCACTTAGTCTTAAATCTTTCACTTCTCTCCCATCCCTTGGCCCAAGAATCAAGGACTCAGTTCTATTATATGCTGTACCTTCTCCCTTTATCCCAGGCTTCCAATCATAAAATGAGCCAAGTAAGCAATCCAACCTGTACGACCACAAAATTCCAACTTCTCAAGCTCTTTAATACTTTGGGTATACACATTTTGGGTATGAAGAAGAGAAAGGAACTAGGAGAGAACTGATCAGCTGGGAGGACAGGAATGCAGCTTAAAGAAAATCAATCCTGGAATGGTTTGATGGGTGGGACTCTTGAATGAAAGTTTGTAAGTATTATGTGTATGTGCATCTAAGAGTGAGGTTAGGGGAAATAACTAAATTGTACTGGCAGTGGCTAGATAAAGATAGTAAAAAGAGAACTAAAAATGTAATTTCAATTTTGTCTAAGTACCATATAACACCCATCTTTAAATGATGGGTTCATTTTGCTTTAACTTTCATTATATAACGAACTCTATTTGTGCCCTTAATTCTCAGGTTTACTGATTATACAAAGGAAGTTAACCAAAAATTTTAAAATGTTTTTAGAGATAATACTATTGATGTTAATTCAAATATAATAATGACAAGAACACTAACAATTATACGGCACTTATGTGCCAGGCACTGTTCTAATTCTTTTCAGAGCAAAATTCTTTTAACCTACACAACCACCCTATGAGACAGGCACTATTATTATCCTTACTTTACAAATTTGGAAGCAGTTAAGCAACCTGCCTAAAGTCACACACCTAAAAAGTGATGGAACTGTTATTTAAACTCAGACAATCTGCCTGCAGAGTCTAGGCTCTTAACCACTAGGCTATGTTTACTATTCTGGGGTGACTTAGCTTGTTCTCTACTTTCACTGTTAAAAAAAAAAAGGTCTCAAATACAGCAGATATTTTATACAATGCTTATTAACAGGATTAAGAAAGCCTAATGATTTACCAAGGGAATCTGCATAACAACTCCTTTCCTGAGCATTTTAAGGAATAATAAACATTCATTTTCCTCAGATGCTACAGGGCGAATCTAGGGTTGGGGGCAGATAATCAGAAAAATATATTTCATTGAATCTAAAGATGCCATTGACTGAAAACATACCATTATTTTATGTGCCACTGAGAAAGAAAATTCTGCCAAACTATAATACACCATTAGTTTAAAACATACCCTTAAATAAAAAGTGAACAAAGTATAACTAAGCCAATGAACTACAGTCACTTATCAAGGGCACTTTTAATACATGGTTGCATAAAAGATGAGACCATGTAAAAGACTATTAGCATTTCTTGAAATCTGCTGTATCATTCTGGGAATCCACATATTTGGAAGAACTTAAAAACACGAGAACAACATATGATTAGAGCTTAAGTTGTGGTTGTAGAGAACATCAGGACAACATGATAAACTGGTTTACCAAACATATGCTTAGGTCAGGGCATATGTATTAGTTTGTTGGGGCTGCCATAATAAAACACCACAGACTGGGTAGCTTAAACAACAGCAATTTATTTTCTCACAGTTCTGGAGGCTGGAAGTCCAAGAACAAGGTATCAGCAGGTTTGGTTTCTACTGAGGCCTCTCTCTTTGGTTTGCAGGCAGCTGCATTCTCACTGTGTCCTCTCATGGCCTTTTCTCTGTGTGTTTTCAGTCCTGGTGTCTCTTTCTCTTCTTAGAAGGACACCAAACATACTGGATTAACACCTCACTCTAACAATCTCATTCAACCTTAATTATATCCTTAAAGGTCCTATCTCCAAATACAGTCATGTTGGGGGTTAGAGCTTCAACGTACGAATTTGTGAGGGGGATACAAAATTCAGTCCTTAACAACATATAATAGCTGATCTTAGTGGAATCCATTCCTGGGATACAAAACATCATATCTGTTATAGCAAGATACTACTGAGGTAATAGTACTCAACACAAATTATTTCTACATTAGGATCAACAACTCAAACAAACAAACAGAATAGCTCTTCATTTGGGACTAAAATAATTTACTCTATGGGATTTTAGAAAATTGTTTAAGCTCCATAAAGTGTCCTTATTTTTGGTTTTTGCTACATTCTTGTATTAGAATCAATTCACATTTTATATTACAAAGGAAAATCTTGCTTTCAGGCAATTTTTGCACACTATTCTCTATATTACTTAAGAATTAGAGCCACTATTTACCTTTGACTCACTGGCACCTTACAAAGTGCCTAGCATATAGTAGCGACTCAACAAATATCAGAGGTAGGAAGAGTAGAAGGAAAGAAGGAGGAAAGTAAGTTAGATAATTATCAATTTAGGGTACAGTACTCTAAACTCTTATCTGCTTTCAGTTTTGTACCCTCCAGATTCCTTGAACCAAAATGCTTAACATTCAAAAAATGTATAAAGATAACAGCAAGTTTAAGGTCTAACACAGACTTCAGCTGATTCTTAGCTTCATGTCACAGTTCATAAAAGCAGAAAGCAAGCAAATCTTACGAACAATGTCCAGCCCCCCCCGAATGAGCGTTTAAATGCTATTTGAAAGCAGAAACAGACACAGTTCAAAAGACCTTTCAGAGCTCATGGGCCTATGTAATTGCCAGGAAGTCTACTAGTTCAAAAGCTGGCTTTTGAAGCCAGCTGATTCTACAGTTTCAACAAGAAATTTTTACATTTTATCCCCCCCCAAAAAAAGGCCTTCATAAAACACAGCATTTACATATAATACCTACTCTAAACCCTAGATATTCAGAAACCATCCACTGAGTAGTCAACTCATTTAGTATTTATCATCTACATTCTCTTGTGGCTCCAAATCTACAAGGGAGAGGTGGAAGCACAGAGTAAGCTAGATCTATATGAAAGAAATATTCTTAAATATTCTGCTATTTTCAACTGTCAAGGAATATCAAAAGGAAAGCAAGGGGCTTCCCTGGTGGCGCAGTGGTTGAGAGTCCACCTGCCGATGCAGCAGACGCGGGTTCGTGCCCCGGTCCGGAAGGATCCCACATGCCGCGGAGCGTCTGGGCCCGTGAGCCATGACCGCTGGGCCTGCGCGTCCGGAGCCTGTGCTCCGCCATGGGATAGGCCACAGCGGTGAGAGACCCGCATACCGCAAAAAAAGAAAAAAAAAGGAAAGCAATATTTAAATGTTTCATTGCGGTCTTAACCATATGAAAAATATTTCAATCGCAATGGACTGAATAACAGATAACATAAACAAAGGTGGACCATTTTTGGTCTACTATTTGATGTGTCCATGCTTCTCTATAAATTTAGACCATTGAGTATGAAAGCAAATGTTAAGGTAATAACACTACTTTAATTTGACACATCTGAATTAATGAACATTAACAAACAATAGTTACTTATTATTTAGAAAGGAAAACATTCCTTCAGTACAAACATGTATATGGTTTCTTTTCTTTATAATTGAAATTTAACATATGTTTAAATTGCCAAAATCCCATATCATTGAGTTTCAGTTTATTTTAAAAGGATCCAAAGTTCTTGATCTCATATGTCAGAAGAAATGAACAAGACTTTTATAATGAGAGAGAAAACAAAATGTCTATAGTAAACAATAAGTTCATTTTGTCTTAATTCTCATTTACTGAAAAATGCTCTTGTGTAGCCTACTTTTCAAAGCCTTTTAAAGAATGATAATAATATGCCTTTCCCATTACATAATTCAGATCAAATTATATGCCTAACAATTACAAGCATAAAGTATTCATTTACATACCTTCCTTCAGTGTTCAGAATGCATTTATTATTGACCAAATCACTTACATAAGAGATTTAAATAGGACACTAGGTAACAAAAATTCCATTTCTCCTTGCCTTAGTTGTTTTCTTATTCCCTTTATCAAATAACTGGTATTTCAATAGTGCCCTTCTTCAGAAAGTTTAAGAAAACAACTTTTACCTACAACAATGATTCACGTTTCGTGAGCAAAGAGAGGAAGCTTTGTATTTTTGTTATTTTTATCTGTAAATATATTTTCCCTTTAACGGCCAGAAACCTAAGGTAAAGAAAATACAACTTATGTGAAGTCTAAACTGAAACTAGGATTTCAAATTGAAACTTACATTTCAAATAAATTTGAGTTTATACATTCTATCCCTAATAGTTCTTAAATAAGGATGATGGTTTCCAAACAGTACACCAAGGTAGAGTGAACTCAGAGGCTTCTCCAACGGAAACAAATAATTTTTGATATCTGTGGAACACTGCATAAGCCACTAGGCTCAAGGCAGTTCAGTTTCAAAATCAGATCCTACTGCATTCCTTTATACGCACTCATTATCTTCGCAAGACTAAGTCTCTGCAACTAAATTTTAAAATTTTCAAAAAGAGAAAAAAAAATGGCCAAAACAAAACATAAATGTGGAATACATAATGAAGAGTAGAAGTTCCCATCTGATTCCATTCCAAGTTTTATGAAGTTGCGTAGTATAAACTGTACACATCCCATTAGAAAAAAATTGTAGCTACTTAAGAATAAAATTAAAATATTTCTTGGGGAATTCCCTGGCAGTCCAGTGGTTAGGACTATGCGCTTCCACTGGAGGGGGCACGTGTTCGATCTCTGCTCAGGAAACTAAGATTCCACATGTGGCGTGGTGTAGCCAAAAAAAAAAAAAAAAATTTCTTCAAAGAAGAAAGTCAAAGGGACTTCCCTGGTGGCACAGTGGTTAAGAATCCACCTGCCAATGCAGGGGACATGGGTTCGAGCCCTGGTCCGGGAAGATCCCACATGCCGCGGAGCAACTAAACCCATGCACCAAAACTACTGAGCCTGCGAGCCACAACTACTGAGCCCACGTGCCACAACTACTGAAGCCCGTGCACATAGGGCCCGTGCTCCACAACAAGAGAAGCCACTGCAATGAGAAGCCCGCGCACCGCAACCAAGAGTAGCCCCTGCTCACCACAACTAGAGAAAGTCCCCGCGCAGCAACGAAGACCCAACACAGCCAAAAATAAATAAATAAATTTATTTTAAAAAAGAAAGTCAAAGAATTCATATGTGTTATTTATTCAAGTTGTTAGAACATAAATACTTAAGTCGTTTAGACCTAAGTAAATGGAGTTATTTGGTATTTCTTTGGATCGAAGGGCATCATGAAGGAATTACTGGCACACTAAGGGTGTGGTGAATTGAGAAAGTTTGGGAACCTTTTGATAAGAGTATAAAATGAAATGCCACTGGGACTGTTACTAAACTTAACGAAACATTAAGTGACTACATTATCCTCAAAAGACCATATATAAAAGTTACTGTGTAGGCTCTAATAACTCTATTTACAAATGTATGGAGTCATCACCTTTTCAAAGAACATTCTCCACCCCTCCCTCTTGTTTAACTGAAGTCCAGCTCTTACCTAAAGTCCAGTCCCTCTTCAGCTGTCTCTGGGGTAAAATACTCCTCAGTCCTCATTTGGGCTGGCACAAATTCATCTTCCTTTTTCCATACTTAGGAAAAAGAGCTATTACATAGTAGTCTTATGATAAAGGCCAAACTTCTTCAACAAATTCTCATGGGTCTTGGTAACAATATATATATACAGTACCAATATTAATATTATACAAAATTCTCCAGAATACTTTCAGAGCCATATCCTGAAATATCAATATCCTCATTATGCCAACAATAGTGCTTCTCTGTATAATGTGAAGGCACACGAAGTCAGCTCAATGTTGATCTGGTTACAGCAATTCAAAGAGCTTTCAGTAGTACCAAGCGCAGGATCTCAATTAAGAACAAGTGGGTAGCAGTCAAGTTCCGCTACCGTTAACTTTAAGCAAGTCCCTCTACCTCCTGACCTATTTGTGGTCTCCTCAACCATAAATAGGGTCATTTATTTATAGAACAATATTTAGTAATGTTCAAATGAAATTATGATTAAGCACTTCATAACATATTACTTATTATACAAACAAATGGATCCATCATTCTTCCAAATATATACATGCAAAGCACCGTATTAGCAAATAGCGACAGAGCAAAAAACAAGACAAAAAAACCCTCTCCTCATGGAACTTAGATTCTAGTTGGGAAATAATTAATGTATTTAATCTCAGCTCCCTTCCACTAAAATGACAACGAAGGCATGTTAAAAAGATATTAGCACATATCAACAAAACTTGAGACAGAAGAGTGAGAGATGACAGCTAAATTCTGTCTATAAAAAGTAGATGGGGGCTTGCCTGGTGGCGCAGTGGTTAAGAATCCGCCTGCCAATGCAGGGGACATGGGTTCAAGCCCTGGTCCAGGAGGATCCCACATGCCACAGAGCAACTAAGCCCGTGCACCACAACTACTGAGCCCGCGTGCCACAACTACTGAGGCCTGCGCGCCTAGAGCCCGTGCTCTGCAACAAGAGAGCCCACTGCACTGAGAAGCCCGCGCACCACAACGAAGAGTAGCCCCCGCTCACCACAACTAGAGAAAGCTGGCGTGGCAACGAAGATGGAACTCAGCCAAAAATAAATTAATTAACTTAAAAAAAAAAAGAGTAGATGAACAATTGCAGATTTTGCAGTGCAAAGAAAGCTGAAATCTACACGTCAAGCAAAAAAAGGGGGAAAAAATTATACCAAAGAATTCGGGAAGAGGCTTAGAAGCCGAAAGTTCACAAGTCCCTAATGGCAAGGGAGAGGAGTGGGCAAAAACAGGAGGAATGGTGAAAAGTCTACATAAGAGGAAGTTAGGGGCTTCCCTGGTGGTGCAGTGGTTGGGAGTCCACCTGCCGATGCAGGGGACACGGGTTCGTGCCCTGGTCCGGGAAGATCCCACATGCCGCAGAGCGGCTGGGCCCGTGAGCCATGGCTGCTGAGCCTGCGCGTCCGGAGCCTGTGCTCCGCAACGGGAGAGGCCACAACAGTGAGAGACCCACGTACCGCAAAAAAAAAAAAAAAGAAAAAAGAGTAAGTTAGGACACCTCACTCCCTACCCTCCTCAGTCAGGCAACTATCTTATCCCCATGGACAAGGTTTACTCTCTACAAATACTGAACCAAAGAAGTGCTGGACTCTGAGACACCAGTAATAGTCAAGGGTGGAGGTGAGGAAGGATCATACTGAAACAAGGAGTGAAAGTCTATGTATAAAACAGTGGTATTTCCAGTCCTCTTCCCCAAGTGCATCTCAAAACATCAAAATGAAAAAAGTTTAGATAATAAATATTCCCCATATTTTCAGACTTAAGAGATAGCTATATATAGTAACTATTTATAATGGTTCCTGTTCACCAAAAAGCTGTATTTCGCTATTAAAAAAAAGATTTATTAGGTTCAAGTTTATATAGAAAGGGAGAAAAACAAGAAAGAAAGGGAATGATATTTAGAGGCTAGATGATCGTCTTGTCAGGGAAGCTTTAGGCAATGAATAAAGAGGTAATTCAATACAATTTTTAACAGTACACAAAATGTCATGCAGTTATTTTAATATACATTAGAAACAATATAGCTAGTTTACTGAACCTATAATTTCAAAATTAGTATTGCTTAGCTAAGGCTAAGTTTAAAAAATATTAAGAAAATATTAACACAGGTATTTTGCAGAAATGGCAGTAGTATGTAAATGTCTAAACTTTGAGGCAAACTACTGCAGAGACGATAACTAAATTGGATGGTAAAGTTAAGGCCAGGTAAACGAAAATTACTTCAAACTCCAAGGATCCCTTCAATTCTGATTCTAGGAATATTTTTAATAGACATACTTTAGGAAACAAATCTTTTCTGGATATATATTGACATAATGTAGGTTGACCAAAGAGATGCTTTTTCAGAAACATTTTCCCAAGATACAACATTAGGTAAAAAGTATTCTTTGAGCAATAGTAATTTAAAGTTCTAAAAATAGAATAATAGATTAGATGAATAAGAACAGTTAGATAAGGTAGAGGAGAATTATAAATTATATTAATAGAAACTACCATTTATTGAGCTTCTACGGTGTACTAGGCACTGAGTTAGCCAATCAAAACGGGAAGTCTTTACACAACTCCCTTTTACAGGTTAAAATTCTAAGACTCAGAAGTTAAGTAATTTACTTATGGTCCCAGTTGGGGGAAAGAGGGGTAGCTGAAGGGGAAAAAGTGTGACATAAGGGAAGAAAAATCTTTGATAATCAACTAAGTATCACAATTAAATTCCCAATACTATAGTTTTCCACATTCCTAACATTCGGAAACCCTTATAAAAATCCACAAAGTAAACGACTAAAAACTAGTGGTTAAACAAATGGCCAATAAATTAGATGTATTCCACAGAGATACTGTACCCAGGAAAAAAACTTCAATTTGATAGAGTAGATTCATCATGGGCATCTTACCCTAGCTGAGGACTTAATTACATTGCTGGTTCAGCCAAAGAAGAGACACAGCAAAAAAAATGCCCAAAACTTCTTAAATGGTCCCATTTCCAATATTCAGTTAAACGAAGTCAGACGTTACTGAGCAGCCCAACCAAACAACAACAAAAATAACTGCCATATGCTTTATAATTCTATGATCTGTGTCCTTAAAATGTCAAAGAATGTTTAGCAGTTAAAAAACTTCTCTTAAGTTTTCAGAAATCGTCCCATATTTACATTATCATAAAAAGCAGTAATTTTGTAAAACTGAAGGGAGACTCTGCTATTCATGCTTTCAAAATGTGCTCTTAATTTTTCTGACTACTAAAGGCTATAATAATGTCACTTGGAAAACAGAAGGCTGAGTGAGCATCTGAGGGTAAAAAGGAATGTTTTCACAGGCGCAGTTGGTAAATACCACTGGCTCTAGATGAGCATTCTTCCCTAACTGGAAGCCAATCCAATTTAACTTAAAAAATCTCCTTGTTACATAGAGCAATGGGAGATCATATTATCTCAATTATCCCTTCACATTAAACTCAAGGGTTGAACTAATACTTTAAACATTATCAACATCCATTCCTTTTTACTGTGTTTCCAACTGAGTCCATAGCCAGAGTTAAGATTTAGCTAAACTAGTCAACAGGCTTAGATGTTGTTCTCTAGTTTGGGCGCTACAAAAATCTTATTTTTATACTCCATACTTTCCATTTTGATTATGCAAACATTCAATTTGCAAGTTATAATACATTACCAGTGCTCTCAGGGAAGGATAGCTTGTGAGATCCAATCCAAACTTTAATGTCATAGCAATCCTTCCTTGTATTACTGCACAGCAGTGTGAAAAAGGCCAGCATGGCATGGGAAGAAACAATCCTATACAAACACATTTTACAGTAATGAATCTGCAATCAATAAATCTATTTGGATACTGGAGTAAATGACCTTGAACAGAGAAACTTAGGTGCCTAGGAAATGAATAAAGCATAATCATAAGAAATAAAATTTTAAAGTAAAGCAAAATATTGCATTTCTGAAATTTAAAGTAGTTTTCTTTCTTCACACTTAAATTTTTACACTAAGTGACTGCATAGAATATACACCATAAACATGAACAGGCAATTCGGAAAACATAAACACTCAGTATGTAAGTAAGTAAACATGTACAATTCTCAAAGAAAAGCAAATTACAACCAAAAGAGAACTGGTTACAGAAATTTCGGCACATATATAATTTGCATTTAAAGCTTTCCCTTCCAGGCCTGAATCCTGGCTCTCCCAGATCTGTCTTCCTTATCTCAGCTCAGTCTCTCAATGTAGCTGTCTCATGTGGTATCTCAGCTTAGATCTGGCTAGAGGATCAGGCTATTCTCATATCCAGGCTGGACTAACAAAACAAAGACTCAAGTGACAATAATAAAAATCAAGGAGGAAGGGATCGTCAGTCCCAAGGCTTAAGTCCCTCAGTCCCCTTTTATACTGGATTTCTAAACCATTTTTGTAAACACTAAAAGGGACTGATAAGATCAGTATTTTTTTTAGTTTATTTTTTAAATTTTTTGGCCGCACCTCGGGGCATTCAGGATCTTAGTTCCCCGACCAGGGATCGAACCCAAGCGCCTTGCAGTGGAAGCGTGGAGTCTTAACCACTGGACTGACAGAGAAGTCCCAAGATCAGTATTTTGAATTTATGCTATAAAAGGAAAGAAAAGGAAGCAACCCAATGTCATTCAACCCATGAATGGATAAACAAAAAGTGGTATACATAAGCAGTGGAATATTATTCAGCCTTAATAAGGAACTTCTGACACACACTACAATACGGATGAACCTTTGAAGATACTATGCTAAATGAAATAAGCCAGTAACAAAAGGACAAATATAGTATGAATCTCCTTCTATGAGGTACCTGAAATACTCAAATTCAGAGACAGAAAGTAGAATGGTGGCTGGTAGGAGTGGGGGGCAGGGAGGCAGGGGAAATAGGGAGTTACAGTTTAATGGAGTTTCAGTTTGGGAAGATGAAAAGTGGTTGCACAACAATGTAAATGTACTTAATGCACTGAACTGTACATTTTAAGATAGTTAACATGGTAAATTTTATGTTATGTATATTTTACCACAATAAAAAAAAGGAAAGGAATGATAAAAACAATTAAGCTCACAACAGCTAAGGCCCTGAAAACCTTTCAAGAGCATTAGTGGTATTTAAATATTTAATTTATTAAGTAATACAGATACTCACTGGCTAAATATACCTTGTAATACAGACCACAACCTGACGAATGTGAATATTTGAGCGGATTAAAGAAAGACTTTCAATAGGAGTCACTTTAAATCTTTTATATAAAATAGTTTCAGATTTGTGATTCTGTAGGGAATGTCTTTTCAAAAGCTCTTTGGAAAGAGTTCAATCATAAAAGAAGACAAAAATATGGACCATCATGCGCTTACTTCATTTTCCAACCTCTATATTAACCTGTTCCTGAAATGTATTTACAAAGAATGCAGCAAATCTTTTCATCAATCACCATGTGAAAACCTTTGGCAGGGACACTGTGCATTCCTGGGAGGATTTAAATTAGTTTGTGAGGGACGGAAACCTGGCTTAAAAGCAAAGAATTGGATTTAGGATTTGACAAAGAGTTTCTTTTCTGAGGAACTTAAAATGTTCTATCATGAGTTTTCACATTTATTTCCTCCATTATTAGCAAAGACACAAAATAACAAAGAATTTCAATTAAAATTATCCTTTGGTAGTTCTCTACTCATTATTGTGTTAGCTTTATCTGTCCACCACAGTACAGTATTTGAAATCACATTTCTGCTTTAAGCAAAAAAGGAACTAAATTAAATATTCCAAAGGCAGGAAATCCTGTTTCAATTGCATCATTTAAAAACTCTTAACTGATCTACTTTGAAGAACAAGAGTTCTCTACCAGAAAGTAGGATTTTTTTAATTGATGCAATTTCAATCTCCTTAAACACTTTACACTTGAATATATCAGTGCTTATTTTTAAAAATCACTCTATCTTTTTCTAAATTTCAAATTCTAGTTTATTTTTTAAAATGTTAGTTTGACAAATTATTTTAATTGTAGATAACAGGCACTTAATTTAATTCTGCAACTTTTAGTTTAGGCCTAAAAACTCAAATTGTTCTAAAGGATCCTTATATGTAGTGTGGTAAATCACAGAAACGCAAGTACTACTAGAGGTACTATGTGAATGATACGTACTCTTCCTGTAAGAGCCAAATTGTCAAATAAGCTTAATTTAAGTAGTCAAACATGTTGAATAGCTGCAATAAACCTGAGAGAACAAGAAGAAAAGATCAGCAAAAATAAATTGACAGTCCTTAAAGAATAGAAATGGGGAAAACCAAAAACATCCTTGTGATAATGCTGGAAGAATCTTCCAGTCCTATGACTCAGGGAAATAACATTCTTACTGGCACAACAATAGGGATTAAAATAATAGATGAAAGTCTACCCATAACAGCAGCACCCACTATTTGCATAAATAATGTTTGGTTAAATATGACTACATTTAAATTTTATCTTAATTACAAATACTATTCCACTAAAGCACCAGCAAAGAAGGTGTGTGCAGAGGGGGAAGACATGGACTAGCCAATCCAATAGTTATAATATGGCCAAAAATAATAACAACAGTAGTAGTAATAAGGAGTACCTGTAATCAACATATTAAAAAGAGAGGATATGGTCCCATTTAACAGACAAAGCTTGGCAATCATTCTAAGACAATGGCTCAAAAGACAGCCTTCTTGTCCCTCTGTGCAAAAGGAAAGTGTTCCTCTTTCCCATAAATCAACCAACTAAGGAAGGCTCTGGGAGAGTTTGCAGATGGAAAGCTGCTCAAAAAGCCTAGTTCTGGTGATGCTTTACCACCCCTTGGGTGGGGGAATTACCACCTGGGAACTGGGGACTTCATTCAGTATTTAAATGCCCTTTCTTTTCCGTTCGGTAACAATCAAGGAATCATTTCAGCTTGTGAAGTACTGCTACTATACTCTGAGGGGAAATCAAGGAAGTAAAAGGAAGTACACGTCTGTTTTCATTAAAGTTCCTTAACATCTCTACTAGTTTCCTAATGCATTTAATCTTGCTAAAATGCACAATCTCAGGCCTCACCCCAGATCCTTCAAAAAAAAAATCTGCATTTTACAAAAGCCTCAGGTGATTTGTATACAGATTTAAGTCTGAGGTGTCCTGGTCTAAAGTGCCACACCTGACAGCCTGACATCCCCAACTAACCCCATGCCTAACTGCGTATCACTACTTTCCAAACATTTTAAAACTTGAGAATGGAAAATGAAAGGAACTCAAAATCTGAATATACTTCTGATAATGGAGAAAGTGTTGAACTAACTAAAGAGTTTGGACTTCCTAACTCCTTTTCCAAGAGGAAAATTGTATGAATAGATTTGTGTTTTGAAATCTAGCTGTAACAAGATGAATAATATACTGGAGGCAGATAAATTAATTAGGAGCTACTGTAGTGATCCAAATGAATGATAACGGTGGCCTGAAATAGTATAGTAGTAATGAGGATATGAGGGAAGTAGATGAATCTGATATCTAGGAAGTAAAGTTGACAACATGTGGTGAATGAATAGATGTGACATGGAGGTGGGGCAGGGAAATAGGCCAGATACTCATGTAATTCAGGACATTCATATCAATAACTTGGAAAAACTAAGCAGATGGCCATACTACTCACAAGTTAGGGAACACCAGAGCAATAAGGTTTAGCAGAAAAGACTAAATTTTTAGAAAAAACAGAAATGTTCAGTAGACAGACTGGCACACAAGTCTTAAGCTCAAGAGGAAAACAGGCACTGGAAATACATATTCATAAATTAACAATAGTAACACCCACTTCTGGCCAAGTTGGAGAAAGAGGGACCAGATTTACCTGCCTGCTTGAAACAACAACAAATACATAAAATGCATGGAATAATGGTTTTCAGACAATAACTATCAGCACACAGTAATGAATCCTGCGAGACAGAAAACTAAAAACTCTGCAATTACTTCCTAGAGAGAGCTTCCAGACAGCAGCACAGTGAGAAGGAACCTGGGCAGAGACCAGCAATCTCCCTGAATTGAGGAAGTGGATATGGGAGCCCAGCAAGGCCAAGGTAGCTAGAGTATGCAGGACCGAATTCTGAAGAGAAGAAAGCTGCACAAAAATATCCAGAGATCTGAAAGGGCCCCCTCTCTAGATTTAAGCTAAGCATTGACCAGTGAAGGCACAGAGGAAGCACCCCAAGGCTAATGCATCTGAAAGGATTAGAGGGAAACTGATACCAGAAGAATGACTGTGCTCAATGAAGCCAGATTTTAAGGAGTACGCACTATATGATTACCTGTATATAAAATTCTAGAAAATGCCAAGTAATCTATTGTGACAGAAAGCAGGTCAGTGGTTGCCTTGGATGGGGGAGAAATTACAAAGGATCACGGGTAAACTTTTGACGGTGATGGATATATTCAATATCTTGGTTGTTGTGATGGTTTCATGGGTGTACACACATGTCAAAACTTGTCAAATTGCACATTTCAAATTTATGCAGTTTATCATATGTCAGTCTATCTCAATAAAAAAAAAATTTTAACTATCAGCATATACACAGAACCTGAAGTTATGAGGGTGGTTGCGATTGCTGAGCAATTATACACAGATTGAGAAGAAGGCCTAGGAAAGGGCCATAAAGGATACCAACATTTAAAGAAGTAATAAAGCAGAGAGATTGTGAAGGAGTTTTCAAAGAATTAGAGGAGAAACTTGCAGAGTGTAGCATAATTGAAGCAAAGGAAAAAGAGTTTTCCCTCAAGAAGTCTTTAAAGGAAAGAGCAATCTATGTCAAATTAAGATAAAGCCTAAAAAATGTTCAATGTACAAGAGAAGAATATTATGAGGTAGGCATGGTGTAGGAGAAGGAGCACCAAGACAGTCATCCTTGATCCAATAATTTGTTATTTTAACTAGAAAGACTAAGAAATATAGTAAAAAAATTATTTAAGCCTTGACAGTTAAGAAAAACCATGAATCCTAGATACTAATAGATTATTTTTCATCTGGCACTGGCACCCTCCTAACTAATATGCTACATTCAATATAAACAACAGTAATTAACTGTTCTTAATTGAGTCTTTAAAGGAAATCAAATCAGAATCAAGCTAACAGTAATTAATGCATATACTCATTAAGCATGAGTGAAAGTCCAACTTGGAGGTCTATCTTCCCATCTAAATTTAATAGGAAACTAAATACTTGAAATTCTTTCAGTTTTTCTTTTTTAATGAGTAATAGGGTTATTTATGTTCTTCCTATCAGCCAACCAAGAAGAACAATATTTTTTTTGCCTCATGTTAGAATAAAAATTTATGTTTACATACAGATGCACATCATCAGCACACATAAGAATTTAATTCAGTAAATTAAATTAAGTGAACAATCTTCAAAACAAATGCAGATTTATCTATGTTATATAACACTAAAATTCCAAGAGACCAAACTAGTCATCCTTCAAAATAAATAATACCAAAAAGTAATTATGTTTAATTGCTTCTTTTAAATTTTTACAGAGATAGAATATTTTATAACTTTTTTTTGTTTCATTTCGGAATATTTAGTAAATTCAATCTGTTACATCTCTTGACTATCAACATACTTTTAAAAATCTAAACTCAAACTAAAAATCTCTGTAATATTTTGCAGCAGGGGCGTTTTAGATATTGGATAAAATAGGCCAATGTAGAAGGCCAAATACGTGTATCATTCACAAACAGAGGCGGACTTTGTTCTTGTCATTAAAAACACTTCCCCTGCTCTCTACCTCATCTTACTAGCTTCATTTCCATTTGTATAGTAGTAATAAATGTCTGGAGAAAGCCCACTAGTTCACAATATTGTCCAGACCAACCAATCCCTAAATAAGACTAAAATGTTAAAAAAATTTCACAGTGGGACTTCCCTGGTGGCGCAGTGGTTAAGAATCTGCCTGCCAATGCAGGGGACACGGGTTCAATCCCTGGTCCGGGAAGATCCCGCATGCCACGGAGCAACTAAGCCCGTGTGCTACAACTACCAAGCCTGCGCTCTAGAGCCTATCTACTTTTCCTATCCTGATTCAAATGGAATGCCAGTATGGCAACTCCTAGGATTTGTCACAAATGGGAAACCAAGTGCCATCTTCAAAATTTCAGGTCTTAAATCTGGAGAAGGAAGCCAGCACCCTTTTGGAGCCATGAATATTGTCCGAACTCCATCTGTTGCTCAGATTGGAATTTCAGTGGAATTATTGGACAGTCTGGCTCAGCAGACTCCTGTAGGTAATGCTGCTGTGTCTTCAGTTGACTCACTCAGTTCACACAAAAGATGTTAGACAACTTCTACAATTTTGCTTCATCGTTTGCTGTCTCTCAGGCCCAGATGACACCAAGTCCATCTGAAATGTTCATCCTGGCAAATGTGGTTCTGAAATGGTACGAAAACTTTCAAAGACGACTAGCACAGAACCCTCTCTTTTGGAAAACATAATTTGAATAACATAATTTTTAATGGATTCTGAAATTTGTCATGTTTTGAAGATAATCATTCTATTTGAAAGCACGAAGTCAAAAGGATTATGAAGCCTAAGTTTAAAAACTGCTTATGACTATGAAGCTTAATTAAAATCTTTATAAAAAATTAAAAACACTGAACTACTGAGCCCGCGTGCCACAACTACTGCAGCCCATGCGCCTAGAGCCCGTGCTCCACAAGAGAAGCCACAATGAGAAGCCCGTACACCGCAACAAAGAGTAGCCCCTGCATGCTGCAACTAGAGAAAGCCCGTGTGCAGCAACGAAGACCCAACACAACCAAAAAATAAATAAAATTTTTTAAATTCGCCTTTAAAAAAAAGAAAAACAAAAGAATTATAGAGGAAATCCGTCTTTAGTTAAAAAAATTTTTTCACAGTAAATCCCATTTTACAACTATGTACATTTCTATCTGTAATCATTCAGAACATCAATTACATTCTTATATAACATATAATTTAAGAGGAAGAAAATAACCTATAGTAGCTTGAGACCAGACATTCATTAAAAAAAACTTACCAATGAAAGACAGAACATTAGAAGTTCTAAAAAATTATTTTCTGTGATATTTAGAAAGGATTTTGTCTGCGGCCCATGCTGTTTCTTTTTTTTTTCTTTTCTGATATTTAACAAAAGAAAATATTTGGGTTTAAAAGACTACATTACTCCCCACAAGCAGTTTTACAAATTGTGCAAAAGAAGAGCGAGTAAAGGCAGGGGTTCGGGGGTGGGCATGGAAAGAAAAGATTCACTCTTCTTAACCAACTATTTTATTAGACACGGCTGCAACAAATATAGTTTAAAAAAAACAAACCTGAAGACAATAGCTCATTACGTTTAGTGCCAGGCCCATAACAGTTTGGGAGACACAGCTAGACATTAAAAGCAAATCTACCACAGACATACTGGGTTATAAATGCAAGTACCTGGAGTTCTGCAATCAGCTGTGGTGAGCAGCCTCTGATCAATTTATCCTAGTCAGGAGTAGCCAGAGGAAATGAAATGAAGGAAACAGGAAACAGCAAAGATAAAATGCTTTTTCCTAGGGTAAACTTCAGTGTGGCATTGACAGGAATCTGGTCCTTTCCTGATCAACTGACCATGTTAGGAACAGGGAATGAAAGTAGTTATTAAGTACCACAGGACAATTCAAGATGACAGACATAAAAACAAGCAGCAGAAGTGCTGGGAGCAGGCATTGAAAAAAGGAAAAAAGAGGAGAAGAATGAAAGAAAACAGAACTTAAAAAACGCTTCATGGGAATAACCTTCATACTTACGCTACAACGCAGCAGCATCACCTGGAGCGCTTGCTACAACAGTAGGTCTGGGATGAAGCCCAAGAATCTGCATCTCTCACAAAGTCCCAGGTGATGATAAAGCTAGACCCAAAAACCACACTTTAAGAAGCACTGCCCTATACTTACCCTTTGGTAAGACTCAACCCACTCATGTTCACTTATTTAATTAATATCCATCATCTGGAGTGGGGGGAAAGACTCTGTTAAACCCATCACTGTCATCACTGTATTCCTATCACCTAGCACAATGCCAAATACATCACAGTCTCCAAATATTGCTTACTGAATAAAGACCATTGTGAAAAACACGGAATGTAGTGAATGGCGGCGGGGAGGGAGATTAAAAGAGAAAAGTACGAAGACACAGAAAACAAAAGCACAGTATAAATGTCCAAGTATTTGCTACAAGAACTGCCCAAGTCTTAATGAGAACGGCAGTAACTGGCCATCAATCTAATTTCATAGGGAGATCATAAGCCAAAGAAATTTGACAAGGGCAGAAAAAGCAAAGAAGTTACAAGTAAAAGAAGAAAAATCAATGAATATTTTATATCATTAAAAAGATGGTATTTTTAAACAGCAAGAGTGATAAATTCAAGTGGAGAAGAGAATATGTTATGGATATACCACAATTAGATATCTATAATCTTAATCATCATCACTAAAATTCATTAAGTATCTATGAGTCAGACACTAACACTAGGCAGTTACATTTACTCAACCACTCCAGATAATATTCTCTACATTTCAGAGATAAGTAAACTAGGCTGTAAGTGATGAAATCATTTGCCTTTAGAGTCAGATGGACCTAGGCTCAAATCTCAGTTTTTCCTACCTCACCTCCGAGTAGAATGGCCTTGGGCAAATATTTTGGCCTTTGAGCCTCTTGCTTAACTGTTATTTTTTCCATTCCGTCAGTTTTTTTGTTATAGCTGTCTTGTTTTGTGCTTATTTTTAACCTACCATTTAATGAGTTCCCCGTGTGCTAAATAACATGGTGGTCAAGGGCATTAATGTGTAAACTCAGTGAACACAGTAGTGCATGGATCTGAATTCCAAATAAAGCCAATTTCTTCTTTTATTAAACAGGAGTAATAATAATAATACCAACCACATAAGGGCTTGGAAGAGTGTCTAGCAATAAAACCTAGCTTCTATTGTCATTATCATCATCACCATTACTACTACTAATCCATATATCAACACCAAGATGAATATTAGTCCCATTTTACAAGTAAGGAAATTGAAGCTAAAAGAGATTAAGTCCTGGGATCTGTAATCACTATAACTATTTAAGTACTTTGTGTATTTGGTTATTTTATCTATACTCAAAGTACTGTTAACTAAAATTTTGTTTTTAAAAGTTGCGATTTATAAACCTTACAGTTTTCAGTCTTCTCGTTTACAGGAAAAGATTTTGTAAATGTGATGGGGGTGGGCAGAGACACTTTAACAGAATTAACCTCCGATTAAGAATAGTTAGAAAGGTAGTGTAAAAGAGAAAAGAAAGCAGAGGCATCATCTTCTCCTATATTATATCCAGAACTCATAAAAGAGGCCTTCAAGAAATACTTGATCTGATGTAGTTCCACTTTCTTTGAAGCGGTGTTTCTCATTTTAGGGTACATATACGCTTCCTGGAAATACACACCCTCATATGCAGAGGCATAGTTAATATATGACCTATTCCTAAAGTACTAGATGTATTCAAAGATTGGGGGGAATAGTTAAATAGTACAGAACAGTACAGAAGACTTCAAAGAACTGGGCAACCATACTAGTACAACTCGAGCCCCTTGGGATATAAACCATGTCCTCTCCTACCCGAGTCATTTGATGGCAGTCTGAGTACACCAGTTTGTAATGTAAACCTATTAGTAGCATAACATTAACTCTGTTTCTACAATTACCAAAAATGAGGTCAATATGATCAAATCAGATAATACATGTTCATTTTCTTCAAACTGTTAAGCCCTATCTATATAAATTAGTATTAATGTCTGCTTTGTTTTTTAAAAACTATGGCCCACCTCCTTGAGGAAAGGGCACATGTAACAAACAGTTTTCCCTCTCCAAAGTCATTTTTATAATTAACATTTATAGAAGATTCTCTACCACTATATCTTTAGAATACATATGCAAATTGATACTGCCAAGCAATTTAAAGATAACAGATGTGTGTTAATCTTTTCATAACATTATATGATTCACTATCTAGTTCATCTCTTCCCTTCCCTTTCATCCACTGACAAATGCCAGAGTATTAAAAGTTGGATGTTCCTATTTTAATTTTCTTCCCCCATATCCATGCTGTGCAATAGAAATAAAATGTAAGCCACATGTAATTTTAAATGTTCTAGTAGCCACATTTAAAAAAGGAAAAAGAAACAGGTAAAATTAATTTTAATAATATATTTTATTTAATCCAATAACTCGAAAAAGTATCATTTCAATATGCAATTCATATAAAACATTATATATGAATGTTTAATATTTTAATGATTTAATATTTACATTTTTTCAAACAAAGTCTTCAAAATCCAGTATGTATGTATTTTATACTCACAGCACATCTCAACTCAGACTAGTCACATTTCAGGAGCTCAACAGCCACCTGTGGTAGTGACTCTGTACTGGATAGGGAAACCATATATGGTGACACAAACAAGAATTTCCCTGGCCTGAAGGCTACAAATTCCTGACATTCATGCCTACCTAATCTGCTAAAGCAACTAAAAGAGAAAAACTTTATTTATTCCCTCTCCTTTTACTATATATCAGAATACAACTGTGAAATTTAATGAAAAAAGGTATGAGTAATTCAACATAATAAGTACAAAAAGTATAAATCTCTGCACTAGCAAAACTGAAAACATTCTATGCTATATCAACAAACCAGAAACCAAAAAAGACCATTTGGTGAAAGTTAAAATTTATTAATTGAGTACCTACTGTGTGTAACATTAATCTATAAAAAAATACAAGGGACTTCCCTGGTGGTCCAGTGGTAAAGAATCTGCCTTGCAATGCAGGCGACGCTGGTTCAATCCCTGGTCAAGGAACTAGGATCCCACATGCCACGGGGCAACTAAGCCTGCACGCCACAACCACTGAGCTCACGCGCCTCAACTAGAGAGACCAAGTGCCGCAAACTACACAGCCCACGCGCCCTGGAGCCTGTGCACCGCAACTAGAGAGAAGCCTGCGCATAGCAACTAAGACCCAATGCAGCCAAAAATTAATTAAATAATTAAATAAATAATAAATAAATCTTAAAAAAAAATACAAATAGGATCAGTCAGTGATTCTCAAACGTGGCTGGAATTCAAACACAGGCAAACTGACTTCAGAATTAGGAAACTCCTCTAGGGCCTTTTTGCTGGTACCACGTCCTCTCTGTAATAAACCCGGATGACTTTCCTTTTGGTAACTGCTGATACCTCCCCAGCTTCCATGCCACACCCACCTCCCCCCGCACCCCCCGCCCCCGCCAGCCAGGAAATGGTAAACTGTCTCTACTGCAACCCTTTCCTTCTGCCCCCAAGGCAGATATACAGAACTGTTCTTTAAAACATGTAGAAAACCATAATTCAGGAAGACACATGCACCCCAGTGTTCACTGCAATGCTATTTACAATAGCCAGGAAACAACCTAAATGTCCATCAACAGAGGAATGGATAAAGAAGATGTGGTACATATATACAATGAAATATTACTCAGCCATAAAAAGGAACGAAATTGGGTCATCTGTAGAGACATGGATGGACCCAGAGACTGTCATACAGAGTGAAGTCAGAAAGAGAAAAACAAATATATATTAACGCATATATGTGGAATCTGAAAAAACTGGTATAGACGATCTTATTCACAAAGCAGAAATACAGACATAGAGAACAAACGTATGGATACCAAGGGGGAAAGAGAGGGGGGGCGGGATGAATTGGAAGACTGGGATTGACATATATACACTACTGATATTATGTATAAATAGATAACTAATGAGAACCTACTGTATAGCACAGGGAACTCTACTCAATGCTCTGTGGTAACCTAAATGGGAAGGAAATCCAAAAGAGGGGATATACGTATACATATAGCTGATTCACTTTGCTGTACAGTAGAAACTAACACAACATTGTAAAGCAACTGTACTCCAATAAAAAATTTTTTAAATAATAAAATAAAATGGAAAACAAAAAGTGATCAAGAGAATGGAGTAGACTAAACAGATTGTAAATCAAGATAAGTGTCCCAGTCCTGAAGTCGATGCTGATTTGCTAATCGACCTCTGTTAAGACATCTTATTGCTTTGTGTCCATCCTTTGTCAGCACTAAATGAAAACCCATAAAGCACTGTTTTAAAACATGTTGGAAATGTTTGCCCCCTACCAACCAACCACTGGAAAGCCCTAATAAAAATAAAAGGAAAAAAAAACACCTGTAATTCTCTCCTCAGGAATTTAAGTCCTTTACCATGTTTGTGTGTATTCTGAAACTTTCAAGAGAGTGATATAACATAAAAGATCTTCCAAATTTATTTAACTACCTGAACTTTTCTCCTTCTCCTGGCAGGACCTCACCCTACCTCACCCCACCCCTTGCCTCCATTAATTAAAGGTACCCAGCCCTCAGAATTCTGTCTGCTCTTTCACACCCAAGCTAGCTCAATCTATCTACTCTCATATGGTTTGAACAGCACAGATCTCTGGTTCTCAAAGTGTGGAATCAGAGTAGCATCAGTATCACTTGAGAACAAGTAAGAAGTGCAATTCTTGGACACCAACCCAGACCTACTGAATTGGACACTGGGTGGACATCAGTAGCGTGTGTATAACAAGTCCTCCAAGTGATGATGTGCACTAAAACTTGAGAACCACTGCCACAGACTGACTAGCTCCAAATTGTTATCTCTAGGCCAGACCTCTTCCCTAAAATCCAGACACAGTCTAGTAAGATTGTCAAAAAAGCATTTTATTGAACTTTGAAAAAAGATGAAATCATACAAACTGGAGATATAAATAGTAACTATATACTCACAGCTAAGGAAAAAAATCTGTCCTTAAGAACTTGTATTTCAAACTCTTAGCCATAATATTTCTAACAAGAAAGTTACTAACAAAAGATTTCAAATTCATGACAGTGTTCATCACCAGCCTTGAAAGAAAGAATCTCTGGGGATATCCATACATATTTGTTGGCAAAAGTAGAGAATATCTCTGGAAGGTACACAAAAAAATAACAGTGGCTGCCTGTACCATTTGAAATTTTATCATGGGCATGTAACTTTTAAAAATTAATATATTACATTTAAGGTAATATTTCACTTTTAGTTATAAGAAGATAGTTTTCTTATTTACTTTCTAAAAAAATTCTTGTATTAGTAACACTTGAATTTAAAGCCCTGTTAGAACTAGGAAATTTGTTTTCTGTGAAGTTTGATGCTGCCTTTGCATCATTATGTTACATTAAACCAAAGGCCCCTCCCTTCATCATGTTCCCTTTATCTCCATAAACATTTTTTTCACTAAGAACCTGTGAAAGGCCATGTGTCATCAGTAAAAAAAATAATATGATCAAACAGGGCCACACCTTAAGCAGGGCTCAGAGGCGACAGGATTCAGGGAATTATAATATAGGAGGGTTATAGCCTGCTTAATCATATTCAGAAAGTAAAATGGGAAAGCAATAAAAAGTAAAAACAAATAAAAATATCTCAAATGAAAACCCAAATGTTGCCACTTGAAAAAAATGCTGGAAAAGATTCTCAAACTAAAAAACAGCCTTCTCAAAAGAAGCTGAAATGCAGTAAATGTTATCTGAAATATAGAAAAATCTCAGTCAATATGTACAGTAGAGCTTAAAAAAATCCAGACACCTGAGACAGGAGAGAGTGATAAAAAAACATTTGTAGGGATAATACTTCACATTCCACAAAACAGTTTTTATAGATATTGAATCTATAAATTTGAATCTCACAATAGTCCTGTAAATAGGCTGTGATATTAGAACAACTACGTTAAGATGTATTCTAACAAATAAAGAAATCGAAGATGACAGAAGTTAGGTAAAGGCTGTAGAAGTCAAAAATATTTTAGTCTTTACCCTGTATCTTTCTAATGCATCTAGTCCTTTCTTCTGTATCTCCACATGGGTAAATCTAGATAGGCTGGGATTACTAAACTCTTATTTCCATTCACATCCTCATTCTGGCCCATTCACTAATGGACCTACCACTTTGTCAAAGCGAACTAGAATTCAGTTCAGCTTCTTTCCCATTATCCTTTCTTGCAAAGCAAAAGCATCATTCACACATAAAGACCAAAGCAAGAACCCAGCTCTTAACAGATTCCAGAGTAAGAAATCCACAAAGGCTTACACCAAATCACATTAAGTCCATTTATGCATCTGCAAACTTCAAGTCATAAAATGGCACCCATTCCCATCAAGTCTATTCCTAGAGGACAGAGGACAGAAGATAAATTCTAAAATGTGTGAATCAACACTTAAAATCATGAGAGCGAGAGGAAAAATGGGCAGGGCACCAAGAAGAATCTCAGCAGATTTCCATACCCCATGTGAAATACATAGTAAATACAGAGTAAGTGATCAGTGCTCCAAGACAGCAAGCCTCACATTACGAAACAACCATCCACTCATCATTTTCCCATTATACAAATTATTGTTAATGTAATGTTAATCTTTAAGAATTATTAATTCCTAACATTTATTCTTCATATTAATTCTTAATAAGTATTATTGAATATTGTTAATTAATAATGATGTTAATGATTAAGAAGGATGGATTCAGGGGTGAGATACACCTAGATTTTAATCTCAGTGTCATCAGTTATTACTTGTGTAAAATTGAGCAGGTGCAGAGTTCTCATGAATAAAATGGAGATTGACTCGCCTATCTCTAAATTCAGGATTAAATAAATTAAATGTGTTTATCTAAAATATCTGTCAAGTAAAAGTCCTCAAATAAGTGGTAGCTTTTTTTTTTTTTTTTGCGGTACGCGGGCCTCTCACTGTTGTGGCCTCTCCCGTGCGGAGCACAGGCTCGGGACGCGCAGGCTCAGTGGCCATGGCTCACGGGCCCAGCCGCTCTGCGGCATGTGGGACCTTCCCGGACCGGGGCAAAACCCGTGTCCCCTGCATCGGCAGGCGGACTCTCAACCACTGCGCCACCAGGGAAGCCCAGTGGTAGCTATTTTTATTTACAATGACAACACAGTATCATTTTCATTATTTCCTTATGATTAGGGCTTAGCATTTTTTAAATAGCATTTTCTCAATGCTTCCTTACTCTACCTTCACAGGCAAAATACCAAATGTTTAATAACTCTACGAAATCTTCAAAAAAGTAGGACTTCTAAAATGAAAGCCAAGAAAAAATAAACCACAGATTTAAATTGAGTAATCTGTTTTAGCTAACATGAAGCTATTAATACATTCTGTAAATCAATATTTCTCAAAGGTATTGTTGATGGTCCACATTCATCAAAATTATCTGGTGAAATCTTTAAAATGCAGACTCATGGGTCCTATCCTAGACTTACTAAATCTCCCTTAGTAATTCTCTGGCAAATAAAGTTTTATAAATTTGTTTTAAATAGGCTAGTGTGAACTTTTGACACAGCAACCAACAAACGAAATAAATTTAAAGTTATACTATATGTAGCAATTAACTAGGCTATGTGTTTGTAATGTAATAAATAAAGATAAATAAAAATAAATCCAACTACAAAGCACATGCAAAATATACATTCCAGAAAAAGTACTAAGTCTTGGTAAATATGAAATTGTCAAAGGGAGTTAATAGCTCATGTCTTAGTCTCTTCAGGCTGCTATAAACAAAATACCATAGACTGGGTAGCTTATAAACAACAGAAATTTATTTCTCATAGTTCTGGAGGCTAGAAGTCCAAGATCAAGGCACTGGCAGATTGGGTATTCTGGTGAGAGCCACTTCCTGGTTCAAAGATGGAGTTCTCTGCTTTTCTTTCATGGTGGAAGGAGCAAGGTAACTCACTTGGACCTCTTTTATAGGGGCCCTAACCCCATTCATGAGGGCTCCGACCTCATGACCTAATCACCTCCCAAAGACCCCTCCTCCAAATACCAAAACACTGGGGATTAGGTTTCAACATAAAAATTTGGGGGGGACATAAACATTCGGTCAATAGCGGCTTACAATAAGGTAGTTTATTTTACATTCTAAACAAAAAATTGCCTATTAAAAATAACTAGACCTGGTAAGAAATTTAGTAGGACTATTTACCTATTGTACATAAATGATTATTTTCATAAAAGCTGTACAAAACAAACAACAGTCCTTAAAGTAGTCACTAGAGGCTACCACTTCAAAGGTTTGGGGCTGTTAACTAGTCCCCAATTTTTTTTGAAGTGAGTTTTCATTACTCAAAAGGATATAGAGATTTTATAAAAGGAAGACCAGAATGATCCTATTCTTTCACTACACCTCTGCAAAACCCTCCCCCAATTAGGAAAAAATTATATAATTTCAGGACTTCCCTGGTGGCACAGTGGTTAAGAATCCATCTGCCAAAGCAGGGAACATGGGTTCGATCCCTGGTCCGGGAAGATCCCACACGCCACGAAACAACTAAGCCTGTGCACCACAACTACTGAGCCTGCGCTCTGGAGCCCGAGAGCCACAACTACTGATGCCCACGTGCCTAGAGCCCATGCTGCACAACAAGAAGCCCGCGCACTGCAACGAAGACCCAACGCAGCCAAAAATAAATAAATATAAACATGTTTAACTATATAATTTTAAATTAAAAACTCAAAAAGAAGGTTTCTTTACTGCCTTAAGAGTCTTCTCTAAATCTTGGCCCTTTACGGTCATGTCGTGCTTTTATATCATCAATTATCCTAAACTATAATAGCAAGTTTTTACACTAAATCCATATTTACTGGAACACACCCTGAAAGTATATTTTATTTATGTTTTTAAACCCATGAATTAGCTTGTTTTGGGTCATATATTGTTTTTCAGAAGGTCAATCCTTTTGAATGTAATAGTAATAAGGAAGTCCTGGGCTTCCCTGGTGGCACAGTGGTTAAGAATCCACCTGCCAATGCAGGGGACATGGGTTCGAGCCCTGGTCTGGGAAGATCCCACATGCCGCGGAGCAACTAAGCCCATGCACCACAACTACTAAGCCTGCACTCCAGAGCCCGCGCACCTAGAGCCCGTGCTCTGCAACGAGAGAAGCCACCGCCCCGTTCGCCACAACTAGAGAAACCCCGTGCACAGCAACAAAGACCCAACGCAGCCAAAGATAAATAAAATAAATAATTTTTTTTAAAGTCCTAAGTGTGATACCAAACTATTTCAAGGTCAAAGTAAGCATTTTTTTCATAAAGCTCCAAAGTTTATACTTTAAAAAAAAAGAATGAGAACAAAACACATACTGATAATTGTATAAACATAGTAAATATGCATCTATCACTACCTTAAGTAAACCAAAAAATTTTTTAACTTTGTAGTGAACATTCAGTCACTGCATTCTTCATTAACAACTAGAAAACTCTTCTTCAATTTCCAAGAAGGAGGGACAGTTAACCAAATATTTTTCGAAGAATCAATACTTACATTATGGGCTTCAACTGTGAAGAGGTTTGATAATACCCCCAATATATATGAGAAAAAAAGATTAAAACAATAAAAGAAAAGATTTAATTTCTTCTCCAAACAGATATTTTTCCATGGAATGATGGTGGTTACTCAAAAGATTCTCCAAAAAATGTAACTTTTTTCAAAGAAATTTTATAAATGCAAAAATTATTCAAATTTTTAAAATTTTCTTATAGTCTACAAATAAAGCTAAAATAGATACCTTCAAGCCAAAACTATGCTATTAAGTTCTAATCTCTAAAATAATTTTCACCAGGTCCAAAAACAACAAGAGATTAAGTCCAACTGGAAAAGATTTATTTTGCTGACATTATTCTATTTGGTTCAGTTTCTTTCCATCCTTCAACTCACATCCTTTCTCACTTCTAACCCACATTAAATAACTATTTAAACTGCCAAATATTTTAAGATCTATAGATGGCTGGCTCAATAAACTCATCTCAACATATTTCTATTGTATCATAAAAATTCCAAAAGTCAATTAAAATAAAAATTGTTAAGTACAGGAAAACTGAGTCTACATTTCATCTCAAGTACACAAGAGTAAGAAACTAGAACGACCTTCCCCTTTCATTTGTTTTTAAGAACAAGAAATTAAGTTTTATTATGCCTAATTAATCTACTGCTTATACTTCTCTGACACACATCTCCTCTCTCCAAACTTCATTCCATTCCAAGTTTTAGTTTCTGGATTTTATCATTTATGACAGCTTACAACTCCCAGTCTTGCTTCAAGAGTGCTCAAATTTTGGAAGCAATTCTGGAAGTAGATTAGAAAGTTCAGTTTTCTAAAATCAAACTGCAGCAAAACTTAACATCCCATAAGAGAGCCTATATTCTTCCTTCTATGGAGTTAACAGTAATACATCTCACAATATACAAGAGCTTTAAACTATTCACAGACATTATCTTGTTAATCTTTACAAAATTTCTATAAGGAAGCAGATAGGTAAAAGCACCAGATACCTTGGAAGCTTTTCAATCCTTTTTAGACCCTCCAAGTAGTTTCTTAAAGAGATTATAATGTTATATGATATACTACTAAATAAGCAACCTGTAAGATACAAACTGCACTTTAATAATTTAGGAAGGCAACTCAAATGTATTAGCAGAGGAGACTTCCCTTCCCTTCTAGGAGACTCTAACTGGAAGACATGGTTTCAATTAGTACAAAGTGGGCTTCATGGCCCTCTCTTTCTCTTTCTCACATGGCAAAACAAATGCAATAAAGCTTCTATCTCTCTAAAGGGAAAGAACCAAGCATTTAGCCTACCTTATTTGTACAGGCCATATCTTAAGGTAACTAAATAGTTGATAAAAGTTCTCTTTATAAAATACTCCAGCTAATAAATTACAAGGGAATGACAGAATTAGAGTATCCCATTTTGCAACCCTTAACAAAATGGAGCTAGACCAACAGACCCCAAAGCATGGTCCAAGGAACCCCTGTGGGTGGGTTCCCAAAACTCTTTCAGAGAATCTGCAGAGTCAAAAGTATTTTACAATAATACTAAGATGTTACTCGCTTTTTCCCCCTCACGCTCTCATGAGTGTACGTGAAGTTTTCAGAGGCTACATGACACGTGATATTACAACAAACTAAACGATAAAGCAGATGAGAATCCAGCTGTCTTCTTTTAAGCCAGACAATAAAGAGATTTACAAAAATGTAAAACAAAGCCACTCTTCTCACTAAGTTTCTGTTTTGGAAAATAGTTTTCACAAAAATGTTATTTATTTAAACATGCAATGGGTTTATCTTTGTTATTTCTAAATAAATAACAGATGTTTCTGAATTTTTTTAGTTTTAATTTTTAATAAGGTAAACACCAATAGATATAATATCATTTACACATAAACAAAAGGTCTTTAGGTCTTTAATAATTTTTAAGAATATAAAGGTGTCCTGAAACTAAAAAGCTTGGGGACAGCCGATCTAGGCAATTCAGCAGCATCTGCTAACATCACAGAAAAAGAGTTGACCGGAGTTTTAATCCTCCTGATGGAAATACAAAATATCACCTATGAAGTATTCTTGAGAAAATAAAATTGAACATGAATCTGATCAAACATCTAGTTTAAATAAAAATCTACCTATTTACAGGAAATACAACGTTCAGAGGATTACACTAAACAACGCCATAGGAATGCAATCAGCAAAATCCAGCCTGTAGAGAATACTACAGGACAATCAGCTTTATTCAAAAAATAAACTGCAAAAGAATAAAAGAGGAAGAATGTGAAGACTAAAAGCAACTTAAGAGACACAGCAACCAACTGCAGTGTATAGACTTTATTTGGGCAAATATAAAAACATGCATGAGATAATCATGGAAATCTGAACACTGGATATTTGATATTAAGGAATTATTATTTACGTGTAATAGTGGTATTGTGGTTATCTTTAAAGAGTCCTTATCTTTATAAATTTATACTATTTACAATGAAATGACATGATTCTAGAATTACCTCAAAATAACGGGAATTGGGGAAAAGAGATGAAATATTATTGAACCTGGGAAATAAAATACATTTATACATAGGGTTCATCATACTATTTTGTTCACCTTTGTTCATTTGATTTTTCCATAATAAAGGTAGTTGTTTTTTAATGATTCAAGTTAGGAAAAAATTTATTTCTGTAGGTAAGCTGAATCATTATCATTTACTCTTAAGCCAAAGGCTATTATAACCAGTATTTCTTCCCATTAAACTGCCTGATGTTGTGCTGTTTCTGCTTCAGAAGACAGCCCTGAACAGTATGTCTTTGGTTTTCCAGCGTTTTATTTCTGAACCCTTCGCCTCCAAGAGTATCAAAACAAAAGCAAAAACAAAAAGGACAACTGGTAAGAAAGGAAGGTTATAGAGAGGACAAACATAAAGAGAGGAATCAGTATAGCAAGTTGGAAACTTCACACTAGAAGGATATAGTCTCATCCCAATAGAACAAATACCAGCATGCTTACACACATGCATTTCTGATTGTGTGCTATAGCCGAGACCCTGAAATGAAGAAAAAGTTCAAAACAGAGCCATGGGAAGGAAAGAATGAGTGCACGTTAAAATAAGTTCACTCCTGTCTTTTTCTATTTCAGATATGGACTTTGATTAGTCTTCACATTTTGGTTTTCCTGGAGGTGTTGAAAGACTAGCCCTAAAAGTTACTGGCTTGGGCTACAGATGAGATTCCCCACCCAATGAGGCTATGTAAAGATCAAGGATATAAAACCAATAACCTTACACTGAGGGTTTCTTGTACTATGATTTTAACAGAATTTTAAGTAACTTGCATAACAGATTTATGAATCACACAAATCTCAAAACTTTCCCCACATGATAAGAAAGAGTAAGCCACGTCATAGAGTAGGGCTATGTCTGTTTTTCCAGGATCATCCAAATTTCAAATATCCTATCTTGTCGTCAGGTCTTGTATCCTGATTACTGGTTTGCAAAATACAGTCATCATATCCATGGAACTTAAATAACTAAGAAACATATTTAAATAACATCTCCCCATCTAATAATCATCTTAAATTATGCTTCATTTTCAAGTCCTCCAAAAGAAGCAACTCTAACAAACATCTTGATAATCTATCCTTAGCTGAGTAACTCTCAAGTGTTCTTTAAAAAAAAAAAAATCAGATAATAAATGGAAAAGTATATTGAAACTGGTAAGTTATACTCTATGAATACCAGTTATTCTTTGTTTTTAATGGATTACTTTTCTGAGAAAAAAAAATCAATATTTTTAACTTACGGGTACATAAAAAGCTAAAGATAGGTGTTGGTTTTAAATAAGAAAGAAATAAAAGTTGTTAATCACACTGTTTCACTCCTTGCACCAGAGCAAATTTCTATTATTTTTCCCCATTTTAACAATGTAAACAGTTTTAACAACAAATTTTAAAGAACTCAATGACAGTATGTAAGCAAGGTCTAAAAAAGAAAAATGCATGGAAAGTTAACAAATTACAAAAGGGTTTTACTATTTGTTTTCAAAACTATTCTCAAAGTTTACCAAGGAATCAGGCAATTTAAACTTAAAAAATGAAACTATCATCCCAGTTAATGCAATAAGAAAAGGAAATAAAATGTATACAGACTGGGAAGGAAGAAATGATACTGTTCACAGATGACATGATCATCTATGTAGAAAACCTGAAAGAATCAACAAAAACCTCCAGAACTAATAAGGAATTATAGCAAGGTTGCAGAATATATGATTAGTATTTTAAAAATCAATAAGTTTCCTATATACCAGCAATGAACAAGTGGAATTTGAAATTAAAAACACAACAGCTCCCCCCAAAATTACTTAGGTATAAATCTAACAAAATATGTACAACATCTATATAAGGAAAACAAGAAAACTCTGATGAAAAGATATCAGAAGAACTAAATAAATAAAGGGATATTCTGAGTTCACAGTTAGAAAAATTCAACACTGTCAAGATTTCAGTTCTTTCCAACTTGATCTACAGATTCAATGAGAGTACAATCAAAGTTCCAGCAAGTTATTTTGCAGACATCGACAAACTGATTCTAAAATTTATATAAAGAGGCAAAAGGCCCAGAATAGCCAACACAATATTGAAGAAGACCAAAGTTGGAGGACTGACACTATCCAACGTCAAGACTTACTATAAAGCTACAGTAATTAAGATGCTGTGGTGCTGGTGAAAGAACAGCCCAATAGGAGCAATGAAACAGACAGTGAGCCCAGAAATAGATCCACATAAATACAGTTAACTAACTAACAAAGGAGCAAAGACAATACAATGGAGCAAAGATAGTCTTTTCAACAAATGGTGGTGGAACAACTGGACATCCACATGCAAAGAAATGAAACTAGACACAGCCCTTATAACTTTCACAAAAATTAACTCAAAATGGATCACAGACCTAAATAGAAAACCTAAAACTATGAAACTCATAGAAGATAACTGGGACTCCCCTGGTGGTGCCCAGATAAAGACTCCTCGCTCCCAACGCAGGGGGCCTGGGTTCAATCCCCGGTCAGGGAACGAGATCCCACATGCACACCGCAACTAAGAGTTCACATGCCACAACTAAAGAGCCCACGTGCTGCGACTAAGGAGCCCACCTGCTGAGACTAAGGAGCCCGCCTGCCGCGACTAAGACCCCATGCAACCAAATAAATAATTTTTTTTTTTTTTTTTTAAAGATAACTAACATAGGAGAAAACCTAGATGACCTTGGGTTTGGCAATGACTTTTTAGGTACAACACCGAAGGTACAATCCATGAAGAGAAATAGTTGATGAACTAGAAGACAAAACAGAGTCTGGGAAAAAATATTTACAAAAGACAGATCTGAAAAAGGACTATTAGCCAAAATATCCAAAGAACTCTTAAAACCCAACAAAAAGAAAACGAACAACCCAATTTAAAAATGAGCCAAAGACCTATTAATAACCACTTCATCAGGGAAGATATACAAATGGCAAATAAGCATATAAAAAGATGCTCCATATTATGTGTCATCAGGGAAATGCAAATTAAAACAAGGTACCACCACAGGACTTCCCTGGTGGCACAGTGGTTAAGAATCTGCCTGCCAAGGCAGGGGACATGGGTTCAAGCCCTGGTCTGGGAAGATCACACATGCTGTGGAGCAACTAAGTCCGTGCGCTACAACTACTGAGCCTGTACTCTAGAGCCCACAAGCCACAACTACTGAGCCCTCGTGCCACAACTACTGAAGCCTGCACACCAGGAGCCCATGCTCTGCAACAAGAGAAGCCACTGCAACGAGAAGCCCGCGCACTGCAACCAACAGTGGCACCCGCTCACTGCAACTAGAGAAAGCCTGCTGGCAGCAAGGAAGACCCAACGCAGCCAAAAATAAGTAAATAAAATTAAATAAATAAAAAGCAGTATTTAAAAAAAAAAAGAATCCACCTGCCGATGCAGGGGACACAGGTTCGAGCCCTGGTCCAGAAAGATCCCACATGCCGCGGAGCAACTAGGCCCGTGCGCCACAACTAGTAAGCCTGCGCTGTAGAGCCTGCATGCCTACAACCTGTGCTCCGCAACAAAGAGAAGCCACCGCAATGAGAAGCCCACGCACCACAACGAAGAGTAGCCCCCACTCGCCGCAACTAGAGAAAGGCGGCACACAGCAACGAAGACCCAACACAGCCAAAAAGTAAATAAATAAATAAATTTATTAAAAACAAACAAACAAACAAGGTATCACCACATATCTATTAGAAGGGCCAAATTCAGGAACAATGAAAACCCCAAATGCTGCCAAAGATATGGAGCAACAGAAACTTTCATTCATTGCTGGTGGGAATAGTACAGCCACTTTGGAAGACAGTTTGACAGTTTCTTACAAAACTAAACACACTCTTACCATATAATTCGTTGATCATGCTCCTTGGTATTTACCGAAAGGATCTGAAAACTATGTTTACACAAAAACCTACACGTGGATGTTTATAGCAGCTTTATTCGTAACTGCCAAAATGTGGAAGCAACCAAGATGCCCTTTAGTAGATGAATGGATAAATTGGTATATCCAGACAATGGAATATCATTCAGCACTAAAAAGATATGCGCTATCAAGCCATGAAAAGATATGGAAGAACCTTAAATGCATATTACTAAGAGAAAGAAGGCAATATGAAAAGACTACCTACTGTATGATTGCTATTATATGATGTTCTAGAAAAGGCAAAACTATGGAGACGGTAAAAAGATCAGTGGTTGCCAGGGGTTAGGAGGAAGCCTGCATAGGTAGAGCACAGAGGATCTTTAGGGTGGTGAAACTACTCTGTACGGTACTATATTGATAGATATATGTCATTATACATTTGTCCAAACCCACAGAATGTACAACACTAAGAGTAAACCGTGATGTAAACCATGGACTTTGGGTGTCTGTGTAGGTTCATCAGTTCTAACAAATATACCACTCTGGTAGGGGATGTTGATGATGGGGGAAGCTATGCACAATGTAGAGGGAGGAGAGATGTGGGGAATCTCTACAACTTACACTCAATTTTGCTGTGACCCTAAAACTGCTCTTGAGGTCTATTAAAAAACAAAACTGTCAAATCTGTTTCTGGAGCCAAAATAAAATTAAATGGGCAAAACATTTTACCATTATCATGCCCATCTTATGTGTTACTATTACAAATTTTTTCTTGAACAAAAAATTCCAGTCAGTAACAGTGAAAATTCTTCATAGAAAAATCAGTGGGTTACAAAATGCTAAAAATGTCTCTCATACAGTTTCATTCTAAAAAATTCCATGACATTAAAAAAAAAAAAATGTTTCCTGAGACACAAGTATTGCAAAGGGAGTAATTTACAAAATACCAAAATAACAGCAGTTACTGTAACTGACTCTTTCTTATGCCCACACAAATTTTTTGGCAGATGTTTTCTAGTATTTGTTATCCTCAACTATTCACTGGAATAGATAACCATATTACCAACTGCAGTTCACAATAAAAAGGAGATATCATAAGTTTAACTCCAATTTTAAGTCAACTTCAAGATTTTGTGATTTTAGAGCAGGAACCTAGGAGAAAATATAACTTAGAAATGAAATCATTTACTCAGATTTGCCACATTTGCCACATTCTCAATACAGTCTTAATTCTGCATAGCAAGCAATGAGCTAAGTGTTGAGGATATTAAGTGGAGTCTCAAGGAAAGCTAAGCTTAAAAAAGGAAAACATTACATTCTAATAATTATTTCAGAACCAGGTATAGCTTAAAGTTGTTTTGCGTTCACCCTTTTAACCTTGAATTCAACAAAATAAAAATTTGAGGAATGTAATTAAAGTTCCTTGTCTCTAATCAACTTACCATCTAAATATTCCACCAATCTCAAGATTGAGTCCCTTCTCTGGGAGAAGTCTGTGGATAGATTTCATTGACGCAGGAAAGGTTTTAATCAACAGGCTAGAAACACAGGCCTTAAGTTCTATATACTGAAGGTGGAAGTAACTTCTCTGAATTCAAATATATTGCCATCTAGAAATGAAGCCAGACATAAAGAAAGCACTTAGGCTCTAGATGTTTACCCTTCTGACATTTCACTGAATCAATAAAAAAATTAATTAAAGGATCATTAGAATTCATAAAAAATGAATTCTAAGGATCTTTGGAAAGTCAAAGATAGATTTTTATTTGTTTCTTTGTGCAAACACAGGATCAGATATTTGGTGGAAAACCACAAAAAAAACTACAAATGTGGACTAGAAAGTAATGTGATTAATATTTTAACATAAAACATATTCTAACTGACATGATCAAATAAGCAATAGGACCTTCTCAAGGCTTTCTATACACCTTATGAAGTTGTACACACTTTATGAAAATATCATTAACCAAAATATTTTTTAGTGCTCCTCTTTTGATATTTCCATTAAAGCTTTGGCATACTCTTCTGAACAACTGTTCATTCGATAAACATTGATTCAACACCTCATTTATGCTATAACTCCTTACTGGTAACAAATGTTTCATCTGAGGGTAGATAATGATGCTTTGAAAAAAAATCATCCCAGGTCATCTGGGGAAACTTAGGTGATTAGGTTAATTAATACCATTATTATCTGATTTTAAAAAAATGAAATCTTAGAACCTTAAATGCATGTTGCTAAAATCAAAGAAGCCAGTCTGAAAAGACCGCATAGGAGAATTCCAACTCTATGACATTTGGGAAAGGTAAAACTATAGAGACAGTGGAAAGATCAGTGGTTGCCAGGGGAAGGAGAGGAGGTATGAATAGGTGAAGCATAGGGAATTTTTTAGGGCAGTGAAACTATTCCCTATGATACTGTAACGGTAGATACAGTGACATTATGCATTCAACAAAATTTTTTTTAAACTGTACAACACAGAATGAACCCTAATGTAAACTACAGATTTTATTTAATATTGGTTCATAAATACTGGTTCATCAACTGTAACAAATGTACCACATCAATGCAAGATGTTAATAATGGGGGAAACTAGGGAGTAGGGGAGTATATGAGAACTCTCTACTTTCTACTCAATTTCTCTACAAGCTAAAGCAACTCTAACAAAGTCTTTTACAGGCACACCTCGTTTTATCGTGCTTTGCTTTATCTCACTTTGCAGATATTGCATTTTTTATAAACCTGCATGGAGCAAGTCTTTCAGAACCATTTTTGCCAATAGCATTTGCTCACTTCCTGTCTCTGAGTTAGATTTTGGTAATTTTTGCAATAGTTCAAACTTTTTCATTATTTTATTTGTTATGGTAATCTGTGATCAATGATCTTTAATGTCACTATTGCAATTGTTTTGGGGTGGCACAAACGGCAACCACATAAGACAGCCAACTTAACTGATAAATGTCTGTGTTTTGACTGCTCCACTGACCGGCTGTTCCCCCATCTCTCTCTCTCTCCTCAGGCCTACCTATTCCCTAAGACACAACAATATTGAAATTAGGCCAATTTATTACCCTACAATGGTTTCTAAGTGTTTAAGCAAAAGGAAGAGTCCCAAGTCTCTCACTTTAAATCAAAACCTAGAAAGGATTAAGTTTAGTGAGGAAGCCATGTTGAAAGCCAAGACAGGCTCGAAGCTAGCCTTCTTGCACTAAACAGTTAGCCAAGTTGTGAATGCAAAGGAAAAGTTCTTGAAGGAAACTGAGAGTGCTACTCCAGTGAACTCAATGATAAGAAAGCAAAATAGCCCTACTGCTAATATGGAGAGAGTTTTAGTGGTCTGGATAGACGATCAAACCAGGCCACAATATTCCAGTAATCCAAACCCTAATTCAGAAAAAGGTCCTAACTCTCTTCAATTCTATGAAGGCTAGGAGAGGTGAGGAAACTGCAGAAGAAAAGTTTAAAGCTAGCATGGGTGGGCTCATGAAGTTTAAGGAAAGAAGCCATCTCCATAACATAAAAGTACAAGGTGAAGCAGCAAGTGCTGATGTAGAAGCTGCAGCAAGTTATCCAGAAGATCTAGCTAAGATCATTAACGAAGGTGGCTACACTAAAAAAACAGATTTTCAGTGTACTGATAGAAAAAAAATAGCATTATATTGGAAGAAGGTGCCATCAAGGACGTGCACAACTAGAAAGGAGAGATTCAATGCCTGGCTTCAAAGGACAGTCTGACTCTCTTGTCAGTTAGGAGCTAATGCAGATGGTGATTTGAAGTTAAAACCAATGCTCACTTACCATTCTGAAAATCCTAAGGCCCTTGTGCTCCATAAAAAGAATAACAAAGCCTGGATGACAGCACATCTGTTTACAACATAGCTGGCCCACTGCTGAGACCTACTGCTCAGAAAAGATTCCTTTCAAAATATTACTGCTCACTGACAATGCACCTGGTCACCCAAGAGCTCTGATGGAGATGTACAATGAGATTCATGTTGTTTCCTTGCCTGCCAATACAACATTCATTCTGCAATCCATGGATCAAGGAGTAATTTCAACTTTCAAGTCTTATTATTTAAGAAATACACTGTGTAAGGCTATAGCTGCCATAGACAGTGATTTCTCTGATGGATTTGGGCAAAGTAATTTCAAACTCTTCTGGAAAGGAGTCACCATTCTAGATGCCATTAAGAACATTCATGAAAAAAAAAAAAGAACATTCATGATTCATGGGGAGAGGTCAAAATATCATCATTAACAGGAGTTTGGAAGAAGGTGATCCCAACCCCCATGGAAGATTTCAGTAGAGGAAGTAACTGCAGAGGTGGTATAAACAGCAAGAGAACTAGAATTAGAAGAGGAATCTGAAGATGTGACTGAGATGCTGCAAATTCATGATAAAACTTGAGCAGATGAGTTGCTTCTTATGGTTGAGAAAAGAAGGTGGTTTCTTGAGATGGAATCTGCTCCTGCTCAAGATGCTGTGAAGATTGTTGAAATGACAGCAAAGGATTTAGAATATTACATAAACTTAGTTGATAAAGCAGTGGCACGGTTTGAGAGGACTGACTCCAATTTTGAAAGAAATTCCACTGTGGGTAATATGCTATCAAACAGCTTTGCATGCTACAGAGCAATCACTGGTTAAAGGAAGAGTTGTTACCTGATGCAGCAAACTTCATTGTCTTATCTTAAGGAGTTGCCACTGCCACCCCAGCCTTCAGCAACCAGCACCCTGATCAGTCAGCAGGCATCCAGCAAGACCCTCCACCAGCAAAAAAAATTATGACTTGCTGGAAGCTCAGATGGTTAGCAATTTTTTAGCAATTAAGTATTCTTTAATTAAGGTATGTACATTTTTTTAGATATAACGCTAATAGACGACAGTATAGTGCAAACATAGCTTTTATATGCACTAGAAAACCAAAAAGTGCATGTGACTTGCTTCATTGCAATGTTCACTTTATTATAGTGATCTAGAACAAAATCTACAACATCTCTGAGGTATGCCTATAAATTAAAAAGAAATATTACTATGAACAAATTTGAGTGCTTCAAATGATCTACAGAGTAGAGCTCTGAAGGTAGCATCAAAGCAAACTACCAATTGTAACACCTGTATCCTTCTACTCCATGGGTTTCAAAGCTGAGGTATATTTCCTAATATAAACCCTCTATCCCAGGAATTCCCTGGCGGTCCAGTGGTTAGGACTCGGTGCTCTCACTGCCGGGGGCCTGGGTTCTATCCCTGGCTGGGGAAATAAGATACCACAAGCCACGCGGTGCAGCCAAAAAATAAATAAATAAATAAACCCTGTATCTCAATCAGGTTGCTAACTCCCACCTTTGTACCACTGCCCACTCTGCTCTCTCTCAGTCTGAAATATGACTCTCCTCTTCACCTGCCCATTTCTTATCAGTCCTTCAAGGTCAGCTCAAATCTCACACTCCCTCCGTGAAACCTTCTGGACTATTCAGTCCTCTACGGAACTCTCACTTCTCTGTACTAAGAGTATGGCATTATTTACCACTTTATTACACATTTTTTTAAATGTTTCAAAATTATCTTATTTTTCCAAATTAGATTTTAAATTGCTCAAGGAAAAAAACATGAATTAGAGTTTGTCCAAATCCTGGCAATGCTGGTAACAGCAGACATAGCAACTCAGATGCCCAAAAGGCCTAATTCAGTGTCTAATATGCAATATATACTAAGAAGGTAGCAAATGTGTTGTAGCTTTACTGGAACATCTAAATTATTAAATATTCTATAGCCATTAAGAATAACAACACAGCTATATATATATTCACTGACATATAAAGATGATCATAAGATAGTAAGAGCAAAAAGGTTATAATATTTGTAGAGTGACTAAATTTCTGGACTTATATATTTATTTTAGGTGTATGCCCAAAAATATCCTCAAAAATTGTACACTAAAACTATAAAGTAATAGTTATCATTGGACAGTGGGAATTACATTTATGAAACCAAAAAATTAACATCTCCGCTTTCAAAAAAAGTTTAAAAGGAAATAATATTCATGATATAATGTCAAGCTTAAAGATAGGTTATAGGGGCTTCCCTGGTGGCGCAGTTATTAAGAATCCACCTGCCAATGCAGGGGACACCCCCTGGTGTCCTGGTCTGGGAAGATCCCACATGCCGCAGAGCAACTAAGCCCGTGCACCACAACTACTGAGCGTGCGCTCTAGAGCCACAACTACTGAAGCCTGCATGCCTAGAGCCCGTGCTTTGCAACAAGAGAAGCCACTGCAATGAGAAGCCCGCACACTGCACCGAAGGGTAGACTCCGCTCGCCACAACTAGAGAAAGCCCATGAGCAGCAACGAAGACCTAACGCAGCCAAAAAAAAGTAAATAAATAAAATTTAAAAAAATAAAGATAGGCTATAAAAATGTACATAGAATATAATCCCAATTAATAAAAATGAAAGAATGTATGTCAAATCGATAGCAGTAATCTATAGCTGATGTTTGCACAATCCTGTTTTGGCTGTTTAATTTCAAATTTTCTGCAATGAGAAAGCACTGCCTTTAAATCATCAAAAATAAACACTATTCCTAATACGTGATTTGGAGAAGCACTTAACTTCCTCTAAGTAAGAGAGGGCAGAAGGAAGGGAGACAGGAAGGGAGGAAGGGAACATCTGTAGAAGCTGAATGAATAAAGGCAGGAAAAGAGTCAAAGGCAATGCCCATCCTTTAGCACCTGTATTCCAAGCATCTGTATTCCAAGATGAGCTAAAAGAATCTGGGAGTGGAATTAACACCTGTTTTTATATCAAATACAGGAAAAAGTCTAAACCCAGGGACAAAATTAAGCTATAAACCTCTTCTTGATTACACTCAGAACAGAATCTGACGATTTAATATCACCAGAGCCCCCACCTCCACTCCATCCCGCTCCCCTAAAAAGTCACCCCTAAATCTTCAGTACATAATTATTTTTGGTATAACTTTGCTTAGGGCCTATCCTCTCGTTTCTTTTTAACCCATGTGAAAATCTGGATTTATTTATTCTATTATATGCATATTATTTTTACAGGATTTTATATTGTTTAACATTCTTGAATAGGTAGCTGTCTCTGAACAAGAAAATTCCCTTAATGACTTCAAATTAGGCAGGCAAAACTTATTCCATTCTGGAAGCTGTCAGAGTTATTGTATAAATAGGTATGGACAAAGGAAGGAAATGCTTAGCCAATAATACTAACAAAGAACAGCAGAATAAAGTCTGAATTCCCTGGCATGACATTCAGATCCATCACAATTGGTCCATATCATTCCTATTTAGCTGTTCTCCATTCACTCCCAATCGTGAATTCTCTGCATGTCAGTTTCCTCTGTAAGAACATATCCCTCCCTCTTTCCAACAATGATAACCAACATGTGAGCACTGGCACCTAGACAAATGTGGAGTCCAAGTTTGCCAGTATAGCTTTGGGCAAGTCACAACTTCTATGAAGCTCAACTTCCTCATCTTGTAAAATGAGAAATATAAAAAAATCTACCTTGTGAGTTACTGTGAAGATCAGAAATAATGCACAGAAAGTTCCCAGCACAGTGTTGTGCACACAGTAGGCATGCAATGTAATGCTATTATCTCTTGGTTCTGTGCCTTCCCTTATCTAGAATGTTACTGTGTCCCCCTCTGCACTTGGGAAGTCTTCATCAGTCAAGTCTCAGGGCTTAATACCACTTCATCAAATATAAAGCTCTCTGAATCCCTCATGTAACTGGTGGCTCCCTTTTCTGAGCTAGTTCAGTACTTTGTTCTTTTCTATATTGTAGTTTTTATAACATCAAATTATAATTATTTGTTATCTGGTATGGACTGAATATTTGTGTTTCTCCAAAATTTCTACGTTGATAATTCAAAAAGAGTTATGTACGACAATGTTCCTTGCAGCTCTATTTACAATAGCCAGGACATGGAAGCAACCTAAGTGTCCATTGACAGATGAATGGATAAACAAGATGTGGCACATATATACAATGGAATATTACTCAGCCATAAAAAGAAACGAAATTGAGTTATTTGTAGTGAGGTGGATGGACCTAGAGTCATCATACAGAGTGAAGTAAGTCAGAAAGAGAAAAACAAATACCGTATGCTAACACATATATATGGAATCTAAAAAAAAAAAGGTCATGAAGAACCTAGGAGCAGGACGTAAATAAAGACGCAGACCTTCTAGAGAATGGACTTGAGGCCATGGGTAGTGGGAAGGGTAAGCTGGGACGAAGTGAGAGAGTGGCATGGACATATATACACTACCAAATGTAAAATAGCTAGTGGGAAGCAGCCGCATAGCACAGGGAGATCAGCTCAGTGCTTTGTGACCACCTAGAGGGGTGGAATAGGAAGGGTGGGAGGGAGGGAGACGCAAGAGGGAAGAGATATGGGGATATATGTATATGTAGAGCTGATTCACTTTGTTATAAAGCAGAAACTAACACACCATGTAAAGCAATTATACTCCAATAAAGATGTTAAAAAAATAACAGGCTAAGAAAAAAGAAAATTCCTATGTTGAGATCATAAACCGCAATGTGATAATATTAGAAGATGGGGCCTTTGGGCGGAGATTAGGTCATGAAGGTAGAGTCCTCATGAATGGGATTAGTGCTCTGATAAAAGAGACCCCAGAGATCTCTCTCAACCCCTTCCACCATGTGAGGACAGAGTGAACCAGAAAGCAGGCTCTCACCAAACACAGATTCTGCTGCTGTCTTGATCTTGGGAGTCCAAGATCACAGCCTCGAGAATTGTGAGAAATAAATTTCTGTTGTTTATATATCACCCAGTTTATGATATTCTGTTATAGCTGCCTAAACTAAGACATTATTTTTTTCTCTAAGAGAAAACCTGAAGTTCCTTAAAGACTGCTGATAATGTAACTCATTGTATCACGGAGCACTGGGCCTGGGGCACAGAGAAGGCACTCAAATGTTTTTGAGTAAACCAACTAAAAAAGAATCTACCAAAAGTGCTGTAGCACCCAAGGGAGAAAAGTGACAAGGGCAAATGCTAAAGAAGGTGAGGTAGGATGAAAATAGAAAAGAAGCTGTCACGTTGGCAATTATGAGGCCATAAGCAAACTTGGCAAGGTCAATTTTAATAAAGTAATGGGACTGAGCAATGAAATGGGAGTTAGCAGGTGAAAACAATGCCTTTAAGTTGAGCAACTAAGGAAAGAAAAGTAAGTTGAAGGTGAAGCAGAATTAAGGGAACATTCCTTCATGGCAAGATGAACCAACAGAGAAAGGCTGAGTATTTAAGAAGGAATAAAATAATAAAATAAGCGAGATTCCAGATAGTAATCAGGAGAGTTAGCCTGGCGGGGGCGTGGTGGGGGAGAGGCAGGACTGCAGCACTCAGCTAGAGGGAAGAAGGCTGAGGCCGAAATACAACTTAAATTCTGAGATAAAAGTAGTCTGGGAAAACCAAGTTAACACTTTTTTATAATGGACTAGATGATCTCTAAAGACTTTTCCAGTTCAAAACACCCAGTTATGTAATTTTCTAATACCAAAGAAAAACCCTCTAAAATCCATCCACTGCTTTCCTTTTCTACCAGCACTGCCCTAGCAATCAGTATTAGTATATGGTTAAATGAGTATTCTCAGCTCTAGTCACTGTCTGCTCCCTAGATCTTTCTCTACCTCACTACTTGGATTGATCTTCCCATGCCACTGTTTTACATATTTTGGATATATGGATGTGGATATGAATACAGATATAGATAGATACATAGATATGTATGTATGTATGGGCATATACATATACACTCTAGCATTTGTTTAGAAAACTGTATTTGTTCCAAAGTAACTAATGTTAGGGAACAAGTTGAGCATAACACAAATTTCACATTTGCTTCTGTGCAACTGCAAGAAACACTAGGTGAGCAGAGAAAACACTACCCAGCCACACAGAAACACACAAAACACACACACCACAAAGTTCTGCCAGGTAGCTCAGTTCACTCACTGCGTTATGAGCTATACCCATTCATATCTGGTGTTGAACTTTCAATCCAATTTCAGATAGCCCTTCTTCCACCACTTCACAAGTTGCAACCCTTTTGACACCCACTTCTGTAAGCAAACTTCAGGCCTTTTACAAGGTAAAGTGTCATATTTATTGCAGTACTTCTATATTTAACCATTTAACATGTATAAAATTGTGCTAGTCTTCACTAGGTTTCTGTCGTTTCACATGTCACTGACAAAGTTTTTGAGTGTTCTGCCCCTAAACTCCATTTTTCCATTCACCCTGGGGTTTTTAATCATGTGAGTTTTGCATACCATGTTGAGTTTTATGAACTTGTATGTTGAGTTATAGCTTACACACACTTATAATTACTGCAGCTCTAATCACGAATTTCCCGCCAAAATCAAAGGCAACAGAGGAGGTAAAAAAAAAAAAAAAAATCTCCGGGCATCCTTCACAATTATCTGAAGGTCCCAGTACCTATAAGATGCTTTGAATGACCCAAACACATTTCTTGAATGGTTCACGAAACACAATATATGAAAAGGAATAAATAGCTGATTAGAAGTAGGGCCAATAAAGCAATGTTGAAATATTTTAACATCAAAAAACACAAACATATCCATCCCTAAAGACAGAGAGTATACTGGTGATTATCAGGGGCTGGAGGGAGGATAGAATGGAGAGTTATTGTTTAATAGGTATATAGTTTCAGTTTTACAAGATGAAAAGAGTTATGGGGATGGTAGTGGTGATTTCTGCACAACAATGTGAATGTGTTTAATACCACTGAAGGTACACTTAAAAATGGTTAAGATCTTATGTATGGGTATTTTACCATGATTAAAAAACAAAATCCAACCCTCGGGCTTCCCTGGTGGTGCAGTGGTTAAGAATCTGCCTGCCAATGCAGGGGGCACGGGTTCGAGCCCTGGTCCGGGGAGATCCCACATGCCAGGGAGCAACTAAGCCCGTGCGCCACAACTACTGAGCCTGCAAGCCACAACTACTGAGCCTGAGTGTCACAACTACTGAGCCCGTGTGCCACAACTACTGAAGCCCGTGCACCTAGAGCCCGTGCTCTGCAACAAGAGAAGCCACCGCAATGAGAAGCCCGCACAGGACCCAATGCAACCAAAAATAAAAAAATTTTTTTTTAAAAATCCACCCCTGGGGCTTCCCTGGTGGCGCAGTGGTTGAGAGTCCGCCTGCCAATGCAGGGGACGTGGGTTCGTGCCCCGGTCCGGGAAGATCCCACATGCCGCGGAGCGGCTGGGCCCGTGGGCCATGGACGCTGGGCCTGCGCGTCCGGAGCCTGTGCTCCGCAACGGGAGAGGCCACAGCGGTGAGAGGCCAGCGTACCGCAAAAAAAAAAAAAAAATTCACCCCTATTTTTGAAGAACACCACCATAAAAATATTCATAATGAATGACTAAATATACACACAAATCTGTATAGTGTGGTTCCATTTTTTATGTAGATAGAAAAAGGACTACAACAAATATTAATATGTATAACAGGTGATTGGTTTCTCTATCTTTTTTTGTATTTACACAAGGGAACTACAATGAATACATTACTGTTTTAACACCTTTTTACCAGCAGAAAAAAAATATTTAAGATACAAATTTGATTTGGATCAACTTTTGCTGGCATTACAGAATATCAAGAGGTCTTGTCAAGAATTTGAGACCTAAAGTAACTTCTTTGACTATTTCAGCTAAAATACTTTCTATTCATATTCCTCAGGTACCATCTTCTGAATGTTCATTTTGTTCTTCATAACTCAGATTTCCATTCTTTTTAAATACTACTAAAAGTATTCTGCAAGGAATTCCAAAAGTAATAGAAAATCATTTCATACTTCATATAATCTGAAAATTTCTCAAATAAGATTAAGTAGTTCACTTACATGCCCATAGATAAGCTGAATATTAAAAGGTATCTTTTAAAGTTAATTTTATTACAAAACATGTTTTTATCAGATGTTTTTCAAACTGTATTTTATTATTTTTATTTATTATTCAATTAGTCTCTTAACAGTTTATAAAAAGAGCCTGCAAACAAAATTTTAACTGTCACAGAATTGTAATCTACAACATAAATTCTCTCCTATCTGTTCATTTCAGCAAAACTCTAATAAAATACTCACTTTCAGAACACAACAGCCCTTTTTCTTTAAATTCAACTTATAAAGCAAATGAAACTATTATTGAAAACCACATTGTAACCTATAAAAATTTGGTGAAGGAAATTTCTAAAGACTATCACCGAATAAACGTTTATTAGCCAATTCACGTGCTTAGTTTTGAACTCACTGGAGCTGTTTTTGCCCTTTATGTATATAATTTTGCTGCTTTTAGAAATTAAATATTGTTATAATTTTATTCAGACATGGTGCCTGGCATATTTTTAAGTAACCCAAGGAGAATGTAATAAATAGCTGAGGCTCAATTCTAACACCAGTATGTACACAGCTATAAACAAAACTGCACAAGACTTGGGCTTCCCTGGTGGCACAGTGGTTGGGAATCCGCCTGCCATTGTGGGGGACACGGGTTCGAGCCCTGGTCTGGGAGGATCCCACATGCTGTGGAGCAGCTGGGCCCATGCGCCACGGCTGCTGGGCCTGTGCTCTGGAGCCTGCAAGCCACAACTACTGAGCACGTGTGCCACAACTACTGAAGCCCGCGCACCTAGAGCCCGTGCTCCACACAACAGGGGAGGCCGCCGCACCGCAGCAAAGAGCGGCCCCCACTCACCGCAACTGGAGAGAACCCGCGCACAGCAACGGAGACCCAACTCAGCCAAAAATATTTAAATAATTTTTTTTAAAAAATGGATAAGACTTACACCAAAAGTTGCCTCAGCAATAAGCAAATATGTTAAGAATCAACTGGCTAGCTAAGGACACCGACAGGTCTAATATGTAAGAGTAGTAAACAAAAGGAGAAAAGTCTTCACTTGAGACTATTTTGACAAGATGGACAAAACCTGTTTTAAGAGTTTGAACTAATTATTAAACATATTTACAAACATACACTTTCCCTTAAAGAATATAAAAAAGAAAAATGAGTAAAAGTACAGTTCAAATTACACATGAAGTATTAGAGGTTTCTTCTATAGACTAGGCTTCTGCAAGAAGCAAGGCAGACAACATTTTGTACTAAATATATGACATTACATAAATGTTTAAGATACTCTGAATTTCCAAGTACCTCAAGTTGTCTCTGTTAAAATATCTATAAAGTTCTTAATTAAAAGGGAAAAATAAGAATGTTTAACATCCCAGTAAGAAATTTCCACTAGACATTAACAACCACCTTTCAATGTAACCTACACAGTAACTATAATTTATCATTTGGTCATTCTTAGAACATTTTCAGAAACGTTATCTCACAGGATTATTATATGAATTAAATAAAATAATCAGTATCAATTTCATTTCACAGATCAGTAAACCAGTACAGAGCATTTAAGTCAGTTCTTCTCAAACTTTAGTATGTACAAGAATCACTCAAGAACATGTTAAAATGATGTCTTAAATAACTCCTTCCCACCCGCAGACTGAAGTGGATCCCAGAAATCTGCATTTTAAATAAATAACACAGGTGATACTGGTACAGGTGGTTCCCCCCACCCCAACCCAGCCACATCTTTTAGGACCCTGATTTAAGTAATGTATGACTAAAGCCATTAATGGCATAAAACTCCATTTTTACTCTGAATCAAAGTTCCCTAAAGTTTAGATAGTAGAGCTTTACAGATCTCATGAAAGATATGTAAAATTTTAAACAAGTTGAAAATATTACATTCAATTAAATTAAGTACCTCTTATACTAAATTCCAGTAAAAACAAGTGGTAGTAGATGTCTAAGTTTTTTAAGAAACTTAAAACTGAGGAGATTCTACCATTTCATTTCGCTGTGAAATGCAGGAAAAGCTGAAATTAAATTATATTAATAGCTTCTCGCAGTTTGAATACTGTTGCACTTTACTGAGTAGGGAGCTAAAACTTAGGTACCACAGGTTCTAGGAACATAATAAAAACATTAAGATGAAAATGTAAAAGCACTTAGAGCACAACTTTGTGAATGCACTGAAAACCACTGAACTGTACACTTTGAAAGGGTGAGTTTTATGGTACGTAAATTATATCTCACTTTTTAAAAAGAAAAAAACTCTTAGAAAATTTCAAACTAGTATTTTCCAGTAATTTTAAATTTCTAAGACATTATATCAGCATTACTATTAAACAGCATAATTATTTTCTGGCCTATATCACAGATGCTGAAAACCAGTGCAGAAATAATAAAGAGCATAAATAAGGCTGCTAGCTTGACAAAGATTTTAAACAAGAATTGTAATACCACTGTTTATATATTTATTTGCTCTCAAATTCTTCCAGTGAAGTCCCACTTCATCTGCCTTTTATAACAGGGTTATTTTCAAATTCTATAGTAATTTATTAGCATCTTATAAAATAATCTTTGTATTTCTTAAACTAGGTACATAGTATGTAATACACTGAAATATAATAAGATGGTTATTAAGCACCAGGCTTTGAAGACAGACTACTTTGCTTCTCACCACATATATGGCCTCTGGCAAGTAACTTATCCTTTCTGCCCCATTTTCCCATAGGGTTGTAGAGAGAATTAAATGCACCAATATACGTAAGGTGCTTAAGTCAGTGCCTGGCACTTAATAAACACACCATGAATATCATCTACTTTAATTACATAATAATTATTTTTATGTAAAAAGGCCTCTCAGCTTAGAAAACTCATTACAAATCCTGATAATATTAAATTTCAATTTTCTTTATCAATTTAGGAAAGCTGCGACTAAAATATTATTAAGGAACCTAGGTGTTTATGCTGTTTCTACCCTATTCACAAGTCCAATTTTCTCCAACTCTGAGTCACTATTAGTTCTTCTCCTGACTCATCACACAGAAAGGTAGACAGTCTGGAATATAACTGGCATACTAAAAGGCATTTCTTAATCTATCTGGATTTATAAGATTTACTAAGTGGAACTTGTCCTATATAATGGTCAAAAAATATGCTAAATAATTATGACTTAAACTGTGTTCACTTAAAAGTGTTTGTATAAATCAAATGTTCCTTCAAAGTATGTAGTAGGTGTTATAACCCCATCTTGACTGAAAAACAACATATCACTTAAGTAAAATCGAAGATCCACATTTTCTGACTGCTAGCCAAAAGCAGATTAATAATTTGCTGATGATCTGGTGTTCAAAACTTTGCCAAGCAAGCTACAGACTAGAAGCTCAGAAGCAATCTCTGAGCCTACAAATTTGACCTTAATTTCTATTCAATTCCATACTTTCATTGTTTTCCCCATTCAGATGTTCAAATCATTTAAGATAACCTCTAATAAAAAGTTATTGAAAAAAATCTAGGGACGTAAGCTAAATAATGCAACATAGATTAATTAAAAACTCCACTTTCCCTAGACACAAATGTACACAAAAAAATAAATACTTTTAAAATACTACTCTACCACTTATTCACTTTCCATGTGATCTTGAGTCATTTAAACTCTCCAAGCCTCCACCTTCTCCTCTGGAAATGGGGATAAAAAGAGTAACTATAACTACCATATGGGATTGCTGTGAGCATTGATCAAGACAACACATAAAACACTTTAGCCAACCACTATGAAAACAGTTAAGTTTCAATAAATGTTAACTTCTATATATAAATCCAAACTTTAGCATCATTTGACCTCTATCTATTGAAAGATTTTATTTTCTATGAAAACCATCTCTGTTAACCCATTCATGCACACCTACCCAATGGCAATAACTTCACAATCACTCTGAACACGTGGATATTAACAGTCGAGGAAGTTATAGCCCCCTCCTCTTGAGTTAGGTTCCCTGCTCAGGAAATAGCCTGTACTTAGCACTGTACTACTTAACACAGTTCCCTATATTACTTGAGAGCCCCTTGTGGGTAAGCCCTGTGTCCTATTATTCATTTCTGTATCCCGAGACTGAAACCCAATAGTTCTAAACCCTGACTCACAAGGGGAGGTTATCAAAATATTAATGCCTGGGATCCATCCCAGACCCATTAAATCTAAGGAGGTCAGGGAGGTAGAAGACAAGTAATCAGCAAGGGGGGAGCATTTTTTTAATATCCTCACGTGATGTTAGTGTGCTGCCACAGTTAAGAACCACTGCACTCTGACATTTAAAATACTATACAAACAGGTATGTATACGTGTGTGAATATATAAAAATATAGGTAAAGAAATATAAGTCTCAGCTCAAGGCCCTCAACCTCACAGCTACTCCTAGCCCCATCATCTCTTTCCTTTAAACAGACAACACTGTTAATAAACAATTAGTTACATGCTGCGTTAAGATGGTTTTTAAACTGTTAACTCAGTACAGTACTTAAGTTTCTTCACGTAATTATGCCTTAGCCTTCTTCCTAGATTAGTCTTGCTCCTTGAAAATATACACTGCCGTATTCTTCTTGTTTTCTCCACAGTGCTTATGATAGTGCCTTGAACACCAACATGTAATAAACATGTGGCTCATCTAATAAATGCATACAAAAATTATCAGCAGGAAGTATGTCACATCCAAATTAACCAATTTGGGCTATGACTCAAAAAACAGAAAAAGTAAAAATTCAGAAAAAAGTTTAAAAAAACCTCTAACTTAGTAAATAAGAACAACTAAAGTTTATCTCATTAATGAGCATCTATACATTTGCATTTATTACAGCCATCACATGCAGTATCCCATCACCATCCACCACTTTAAGATTCTGAACTGCTTCCTTACTAAAACTATCTTCCAGTTGCTAGTGGTATCTTTAGCTGCTGTCATATTCTTTTGTAACAACTTTACAATACTCTGTAATTAGTAAAATAAGTTAATGAAAGTCACAACAAATGTGTCACACATGCTTAATAAATACGTCTTGAAGAAACAATGTTTATCAACCACTAAAATAGACTCTTTGCATACAAGTTACATGCTAATCTCTAATATAAATTTCGATGGGAATACTGTCTGAAAATAAGAGAGTCTTATTCAACACTATATATAATACAAGTCTAATTATGAGTATTGACAGACTGATGATTTTCTGCTTTTATAGTATTTTCATACCTGAAAATTCTATTAAATAGTATATGACTTTTAAAAATAGCAGTGCTAAGCTGTATTACACAAGAAACTCCACAGCAACTGGCATTCGCAATGTTGAAACTACTAAGAAAAATGAATGGCACAAAATTCTAAAAAAAAAACAATTTAAAGATATGAAAATGATTCACCTTAAAAGGTTTGTGTCATATGTGTACCACTATTAACAATCTGAAAGACTTACGTTGTTTTTAAAAATCTGAAAATATGGGGACTTCCCTGGTGGCGCAGTGGTTAAGAATCCGCCTACCAGTGCAGGGGACCCGGGTTCGAGCCCTGGTCCGGGAAGATCCCACATGCCGCGGAGCAACTAAGCCCGTGCGCCACAACTACACAGCCTGCGCTCTAGAGCCCGCGAGCCACAACTACTGAGCCCGACTGCCACAACTACTGAAGCCCACGCGCCTAAGGCCCGTGCTCTGCAACAAGAGAAGCCACCCAATGAGAAGCCCGCGAACCGCAACAAAGAGTAGCCCCCACTCACCGCAACTAGAGAAAGCCCGTGAGCAGCAACAAAGACCCAAGGCAGCCAAAAAAATAAACAAATAAATTTTTTTAAAAAAACTGAAAATATGGGGAGGAGGCACTCAAGAAATATGCCTGCTAATTAGATACTGTGGTAAAACATTACCATGTTTTGTTGGGTCCTACAGCATTAAACAGATAGAGCCAGAGTTACCACAAAAAGAAAGCAGTACACAATTCCCTATTCAATAAAAAAGGTTCAAATTCCACAGTCAAAAAAATGGTACCCTGGGTTGTTTGTTTTTAAGGAAGATTAAATTTAGGAGTTGCCAACACCCAAACGAAAAACATTCCAGAGTATCAGACTCAATTGTAGTGGGGAGTCATCTACATTCTCAGCACTACGTTCCCTTACCCAAAACAGGAATATTAACAAAGGATGCTTCTTAGGATCTCACGAGATACACCATACTTATTTACCCCCGGTAAACATTACCCTTGTTTAAAAACCAAAAACAAAAAGGTACTTGAGAAATAACAATTTTAGCACAAGCATACAGACAAAAAATGAAGTTTAACATCTGCCAAGATATTTCCCAAAATAAGACCCCTGTCAAATGAACAATGAGGAAAAGATTGCAAATGACAAATTCTTTTATTTGGACCATCAGCTACTTTTAAAAAGAAAGTTGAGGAATGTAGCTTTTCCAAAGCCTTCTCTTCAGTTTCTCCCTAATCTTCATATTTTTAACTTAAAAAAAAAAAACCCTAGAAATTTGATTACCACTCTTATGAATTCCTTTTAAAGCAATTTAATGAGTAACAGATCTTTTGTGCAAGTAGGAAACCACAGAGGACAGTTTTGCTGGCTGATAAAAATCTCTCTGAAACACTCATAAAAATATACCCTTCAAAGACAAACTCTGATTTTCCAGGTATGGAAATTATATTAAGACTTAAAAATTTGGGTATGTTTGATATACACCCTAACTTACTGCAAATGCTTTTACTTGAACCACAATTAAAGTTGGTGAATTCTTACTATTTATTTACTGTGTGTCAAAGTTGAATAAATTACAAGGCCAGGAAAAAAAGGTAAAACCTAGAACCAATGAGAAAAAGATGCAACTACTTCGGGTGAAACAAGGTTATTGAATCACTTCCCCAAACCGGTGAGTTACTATTAAAGTAACCAAATACTTGTTAGAGGATTGTTTTGTTTTGTTGAGGGTAGAGAAAGGTGCACTTATACCCCAAGTAGAAATGTTTCACCAGTAACTCTGTAATGGGAAGATGCTGCTGCCTGCATAATGGTTTTTGAGACTGCTCAAAAATACCAAAAAAAAAAAAAAAACCAACAACAACCCAAAAAACAAAAAATTCCCAACCCTACCACAAATGTTTTCCAGAATACACAGAGCCAAATACTTAAATACAGGGAGAGAGCATTTTAGCAAAAAGAATTGAGGGTTGCTACAGCGTTCCTAATGTCCACAATACCACTCAGAAAAAAACTCGCGTGCGTGTGTGTGTGTGTGTGTGTGTGTGTGTGTGTGTGTGCTGGGGAGCACTATTTCCAAAAGCTGGTTTATATATGAAATAGAGCATATGCTCAACTGGATATACTTATCTTGGATTCATTGAAAGATAAAGCTGTCTGGGATAGTGCTAAAGCCACGTTTTCTTTACAGGTGCTATTAAACACTGTTAAGAGAGAAGAGATAAACTATCTGATAATTTGAGACGGGCACGTGGGTAACTAAAGTACGTGGTCATCACCATTAATCAATTTTTCTAACTGATCAACCATAAACAAACAAGGCTAGGTGGGCAAGTTCTGGAGTCCCGAGTTATCTTTCCAACACTGAAAAGAAGGATCCTGGGTCTGAGATCTTAGCCGGGAAGCCTGAAAAGCACGCGTCCGACTTTGGATTTGGGGAACTTCCCAGCAAGCATTTGTTGAGAGTAAAACTCCATCACCCCCTGCCTGCCTAACTCAGTGAAAGGCTAAGAAGTGCAGGCTCGAGGGGGAAAGCTCTGGGCCCTGGAGAGAAGACACCAGGAGGCGGCAGCCCTCCAGGGTCCGGCCGCGGCCCCCGCCCGGCTCACCTCTGCGGCAGGGATGTTGACCACGCCGGTGGAGCGCCGCTTCTCCCGCAGCTTCCTCTTCTCGATCTGCCCCTTGCCTTTCCTGGCGCTGGGGCCCGAGCTCTTGCCCTTCTCCAGGGCGCCGTCCCGCTCCTCCTCGCCGTCCCGTGCGGGGGCTGCCCCCGAAGCGACAGCGGCGGCGGCGGCGGCGGCGGAGGACTCATCCTCCGGCCGCCGCGGGCCGGGGGCGGCGCGACTCAGCTGCGCAGGGCCCACGGCGCAGTTCACGCCCCCGGGGCCGGGGGCGGCAGGTGCGGCGGCGCCGCCTGGGAGGTTGTTGTTCAGCTCGTTGGCCGCAGCGGCGGCCGAAGTACCCAGGGCCCCCGGCGGGAGCTTCCCGGCCGCGTCACCCGTGCCCCCACCGGGGGCGGCCGGGCCCGGGGGATTCTGCTTGGCGCGCATCTTCTCGCGCTTCGCCTTCCACTCCTCCAGGAAGTCTGTGGTGCTGCCGCCGCTGCCGCTGCCGGTCCGGTAGCCACCGGTCGCCATATTCCCAGCGGGGCCGGCCGGGCTCTCACCTCAGGCCGCCCGCCCCGACTCCGGCCGCCGCCCCCTCTTCCTTCCCGCCACCCGGAGGAGGCGAGGGAACGACCCCCGGGCGCGGGGGTGGCCGCGGCTCCCCCAGGGACCGGCTGGTCTGCAGGGAAACACAAAAGGGGGCGGAGAAGGGAAGCGTAAGATCCTCGCCCGGCCCGAGGGTCTGCCCCGCGGCCGCGCCCCTCGGAGCCCCACAGAGAGCGCGCCCACTCAGCCCCGCAGGCGAGGAGCCGCAGAGTCCCCACCCTGCAAAGTTTCTCCGACGCACCTACACGGCTGGCCCGGACGATCACCGCCCCTCGAGGGGTGGAGAGAGGCACGGTCCCCACCCCCGGCCCGCCTGCCCGCCCGCCCGCCCCATCCCCGCCGGGGTCCGAGCCTGCGGCGGTCGGGGGACCCGGACCAGACCCCCCACCTGTCGACCCGTCGCATCTCCAACCCTCGCTCCGGTCCGGGGTCCCCGCGACCGACACACTCATTCCCGGGACGAGGCGCGGAGTCCCGTAACCGACTCGCGGAGGAGGCGGGACGCCTCCCGGACCCAGCAGTCCAGCCGAGTCCAGGGGGACGGGTGCGCGTGTGGAGCGCGGACCGACCGGGCGGCCCCTTACCTGGGAGGAGTTGGGGGGACGAGGAGCGGGACTGGGTGCTGGCGCCCAGGTGAGCCGAAGCAGCCGCGCGGAAGGACCCGCGGCCAGCTCTCCGTCCTGAGCCCGCGGCGCTCCCGGGCTAGGAAGGAGGGAGGAGGGAGGGAGGGTGGGAGGGAATGAGGGAGGGGAGGGAAGGGAACGAGGGGAGCCGAGCGGCGCCGAAGCGCCGGCGGAAAGGACCGAGACCGCGCGCGAGGGGCGCGGCGCGCAGTGGGGGCGGCGGGGCCCGCCGACGCCCCGCCCCCGGCGCTCAGGTGCGCGGCGCCGCGTCCAGCCCGCTGCTGCCGCCGGTCCCGCGCCAGCAGATGCGACCGCACATTCCTGGGCGCGCAACCTCGCGGCGGCCGACCTGCCGGCGCCTCCGACGCTGGAGCGTGAACCGCCCTCCACGCCCTTCTCCCCGTTCCTCTTCTCCGCCTCTCCAGTCTCCCACCACTCTTCCTTTTAAGTACAAGACATATTCTTCCAGGGAAAATCTCAAATACTGCTGGCTGAGGGGGAAAGTGCATGATTCAGGGCCTGACTAGCTAGGATGGAAAAATACTCTCGCGTCCCTTTTCCTAGTCGCTGCCCCCTTTTCAGATGTACTGGGGTGGCAAGCAGGAGAGTGGAAAGGGCTGAAACCCAGGCCCCTCCTTCTAAGTCTGTGGTCTCAGGTGAACGTGTCGCCTGAAAGAAGAGACTTCAACTGTACGTGTATTATCAAGGCTTTACTGTTATCTTAGGCTTGCAGGGAAAAATTTTAAAGCTCATTTTAAAATGTATTGTGTTGGCGATCCCAGTCCTACTTGGAGTTTCCTCTTAACCCTGTCTCTACATCTCCTCTTCACAGATAGGGAATTTAGCAGCAAAACTCCCTACCAAAGTCCTAAAGCTGCATTGAGGCTGATTTGATATGAGCTGGGGCGGTGATTGTCTCTATTCCTCTACCCTTGACATGCCATAAGGTAAATCTTATCTTCAGAGGCAAGTCATCTCCGATTTCTGGATCACGTCTGGGTGGACTGCCACTGTCAAGCACTTGAGCAGACAGACGTCACTGTATCCGAGTAACGCCAGGGCACATCACTGTCATAGGGTACAAATGCCTGGTCACCATTTTGCAAAAAGTAGGTGAGCCCTGAGTCACATTCTTACCTAACATAACTCTTTCTTCCTACTTAGTACCTGTTTTGCCTAGGTGGCACACGGTGGGTGAGCCGCCAGCCTTTGCCTGCTCAGGAAGGAGAACAGGAGAATGTGATTCACATGCTATTTATTTATCAGAGGGGAAGGTCACACAGTTCTCGTCTTTTGTCTGACTGCTGGAGTGAACTTGTGGATAACCCGGATTGAGTTCTGGAAAAACTGTTTAAAAAATTAAAGGCCTACGTTGGGAATCGGTTTAAAAGGCTGAGCCTGGCTGGTACCAACCTGGGTGTGCCATCTGAAACTCCTCAATTAATGATTCATTACTTTGTTTTCTGAGTTTTAAGGTGGGGGAGGGAGGGTTGAGCATTAAAGAGATTCACATTAATATTCTTTATAACTTACCAGAGGATTTTCTCTTGGAGGGACTGCAGGATATAGTGGAAAGAGGATATAATGTGCCTGAGTACAAACATCTAAATAGCTGAGAGATCTTGGGCATGTTGTTTAAATTCTCTGAAACTCAGCTTTCTTTACTATAAAACCAGTAATAACAGCATATGTTTTTATGTTGTTATAAGAAATGACACTGTGTGCTTGGTCAAGGAAAGCACTCAGTAAATATAGTCTCTTTTATTAATAGGATATTGAACAGAGTCCTGGGTTTCTAAGGGGGGGGCGCAGATGAAAAAAGATAAGGTACTAAATACACAATATTAACTTGAAAACAACAGACTTTGAATGAACTAAGATAACACTCTGCCACATAATTTATCAGTGCATCTCTTTGACCAGTTCTCTGGTATATTAACAAGCGCTGAGTCAGGAATGTTGGCTACTATGGACTTGTGTGACTTTCGGCAAGTTGCTTACCTTTTGTGCCTCTGTTTACTTACACATAAAATGGGGATAATAATACTTCCTACATTGTGAGAGTGTTGTGAAAGTGTCCAAGATCCTTAGATAAAAGGTAGTATGGGAGTACCGGAGTAGTTGTTATTAGTCTATAAAGTGCCCTAGGAACCATGGATGAAAGAGATTACTGAGGTACAAAGCGCTGTGTATTATTATTGTTATCGCTTATTATACCTTTTGTCTTTACCTTACCATTCTCAATATTCCCAAAGGTATATTTCACAGCCAGACTGCTTCCAACATTGCATCAAGATATTTAGCTGAGTCAGTTCTAAATTGCTGTGTTTGCATGTCGTCAATCTTCATGTACAGCGTTCTGATGAAATAATCCTTAAAGACTCTGAGCCTGGTTTCTCAACTGCAGCACTACTGAAATTTGGGACTGGATAATTCTTTGGGGGTGTTGTCCTGTCCATTGCAGGATGTTTAGCAGCATCCTTGGCTTCTGCCCACTAGATACCTACCAGGAGTGTCCTCCACCCCCAGTTGTGAGTTTGCCAAGTGCTTCCTGGGGGGCAAAATCTTCCCCAGTTAAGAACTTCTGAGCAAACCTAAAACAACTAATTTGGGTGATACACTTGCCCTTAATAATAAAGGGAAATAAGATGATGATAACAAAACAAAGATTCATTTTAATATGTCAGAGTCAAACTTATTCTAAATGTTAAGTCTTACTTAATGTTTTCCAGGCAGTGGATTAGCTATATGTGAAATAGCCTGTTTGTATGTGTTGAAATAATTAATAGGATATTAAGAAATAACAATTTGCCTGCAATGCAAATATTTCTGGAAGATATGCAATTCGCCCTCTAAAATCAAAATAATACATGCACATCGTCTTAATGGTTAAATACTTCAGTTCTACAAGGATTATAACAAAAGACAGCAATCCCCTACCTAAAACCCTACCCAGAACTTTGAACTCTTATAACTGTTTTTGCTAATATAGATCTTCCTATTTATATTTTAATGCCCTCACCTGCTATTCTACTTCTTGATTTCTCCATTTTTTAGACATCCATTTTTGGCTTCCTGATACAGAAGAAAATTTAGTTCTCCTCTACTTAAACTACACCTACACGTTTCTTACTCCTAAACTCCTGCTATACTTGTATTGCAATTTTTATTGAATAACCATTTAATGTTTATAGTGTTATGACTATGCAAATATTGTTCACAGCTGAGCCAGGCAGTGTACTATGTTTGCTTTTCTTTTTTTTCCTCCAACTTATTTTCTTGTTACACAAATATTTCTTTTTCCTGCAGTTAAAACTTGCCCCTTTTTTGCCTTATTTTTCTATATATCATTCACAAATTTACACCCAGACTTTCTTCCTGTCGATGCAGTTCATCACGTCAGATGATCTGTCAGTTCTATTTCTCTTTTTCTTGGAGGTATCTCTCCTGGAGCCCGCCCCCCCCCACTCTAGTCTGGATTGATTTTAAGGCTCATTGCTCTGTGGTTATTCTGGGATTATACTTCCCTAACATCCTGGGAATTATTTCCTGTGCAGACTCCTTGTTTCCTGAATCCCATATTGTCCTCTTTCTTTTCCCTTATTTTAGTTGAGTACTTCTTCAGTATTCTCTGGAGATCGGATTGCACATTCTTCGAGACCATGTGTGTTAGAAAATGTTTTTAATTTATCTTCACACTTGGTTAATAGTTTGGTGAGGCATAGACCTCTACGTTGGAAATCATTTTCCTTTATAATTTTGAAGGCATCACAATATTGTCTTCTGGTTTCCAGAGTTGCAGTTTGGAAAACCAATGGCATTCTGATTCCTTTGTATTTTCTCTCTGGAAGTTTTTGGAACTTCTTACCCAGATCTACTTGAATATCTTAAAGATTTGCCATGATTTGTCTTTTTTTTCTATATAAATTTATTTATTTATTTTTGGCTGTGTTGGGTCTTCGTTGCTGCACACGGGCTTTCTCTAGTTGTGGCGTGAGAGGGGGCTACTCCTCATTGCGGTGCACAGGCTTCTCATTGCAGTGCGTAGGCTTCTCATTGGGGTGGCTTCTCTTGTTGCAGAGCATGGGCTCTAGGCGCGGAGGCTTCAGTAGTTGTGGTGCACGGGCCTAGTTGCACGGCATGTGGGATCCTCCCAGACCAGGGCTCTAAACCCATGTCCCCTGCATTGGCAGGCGGATTCTTAACCACTGCGCCACCAGGTAAGTCCCAGCCATGATTTGTCTTTTTTCATTATTATGTTAAGCACTCAGTGGGCCCTCTAAATCCGCCATGTGCCTTTCACTTGGGAAATTTCTTTATCCTATATCTTTGGTAATTCTTCCCTTCCATTTTCTCTTTCTGGAGCCCCTGTTAAATAGATATTGAACTTCTAAGTGTTTTCTAGTAAATATTTGTCTTTTCTCTCCTAGTTTCCATCTCTTTGGCATGTTATTATACTTTCAGTGAAACTTCCTGTCTTATTTGCCAAACCTTTCTGTTGAATTTTCTGTTTCTGCCACCATTTTTTCTTTGATCTATTTCTTAGACTCTAAATGTTCTTCTTCTATATTATCCTATTTTTGTGTCAGATTCATCATATTTTCTCTTTCTAAGGAAATTCCTTTAACTTTTCTTCTGCTGGTCCTACACTTTGTCTCATATTTATTTGCTCCCTTTTATCTTTTTGATTGTTTTAGTCTTCATCCTTCATGTTAGAGGATTTCCTTGTCAGTCTGCTGTTCATTCTTTTTTTTTTTTTAATTTTTTTTTTTTTGGCCACTCTGCGTGGCATTCAGAATCTTAGTCCCTCGACCAAGGATCAAACCCGTGCCCCCTGCAGTGGAAGTGCGGAGTCTTAACCACTGGACCACCAGGGAAGTCCCTGTTCATTCATATTTTAGGTTGAAGCATTGAAAAGTTGTTTGAGGGACTTCCCTTGTGGCACAGTGGTTAAGACTCTGAGCTCCCAATGCAGGGCACCGGGGTTTGATCCCTGGTCAGTGAACTAGATCCCACATGCATACCTCAACTGAGTTTGCATGCCACAACTAAGGAACCTGCCTGCCACAACTAAGACCCATTGCAACCAAATAAATAAATAAATGAAAAGTTGATTGCTTGCTCTTCTTTCAAAAGGCAGAGCTTGTTGATTGATGGTCCCAATTTAGGGAGCTGGTGTTTGGACCCAGGCATTTTGTGGAGGCATGTGTCCATTGTCAGCCTCTATGAATGAGGCTTTTCTCTTGGCCAGATCAGTTTCCCTGAGAGAAACTGTGTTTCTGCCTGTATTGCTAGTTGTCAACTCTTTCCAGTTCCAAGTAGAAAAAGGGAACTGGGGGAGCCTTAGTACTCAGCATGCAGGTTTCACTCAGTCCCTATGCTTGGATGCCTGGGGTGCTCAAGTTCAGTACATTTGTAATTCAGCAACTTCACAGCGTGAACTTCCAGTCCTCTGCCAGGATCAGGAGAGACAGCCTCCTTGCTCCTGGGCCTTACAGTGGGGCCTTGAGAATCTAACTGTCCCTTATATAGATTTTTAACAACTCCAGCTGTTTTCACCCCCATTCTTTCCTCTCTTTCAATATATGCTGCTGCCTCTGATTTCTGAGCTTTCTTCAGGACAAAAAGGATTCCTTCTGGCTGGCTTTGTCTCTTGCAGGCGGTTAGAATTCACCTTTCTCTTCTCTGCTAATGTCTATCTGTTTTTCATCTTCCATCTTCCAAAATTTTGCTCTCATTTCCCATCCTCTTGGTTGTTACTGGTTTATCACTTTACTTTTATTTTAGTGAAGTTACTTGAGGGTGTACAGGTAAACATGTGTGTTCAGTCTGTTATGTTTAACAGGAGGTCTAATCTGTCCATTTTGCAGATTTCTAGATATTTTGAAATCTAATCTGTGATGAGGCTAGATAAGTAGAGACCTCTGCCTCTTATTACATCTTAAGCCCCAATTGATTGACACTATTAGGAAGAGTTCTGTGAAATGTGTTGTGTTTTCTGGAGGCTGTTTATGAAGATGTGGCTCATTACATTACATAATGTCCCCAGGAAAAAAATGTCTGACATTACTACTAAGAATAGTTGTATATATTTCTCTTTTGTTACTTTTTTTTTTTTTTCATTTTTTCCAAAGCCTTTTTTTTTGGATGTGGACCATTTTCAAAGTCTTTATTGAACCTGTTACAGCATTGCTTCTGTTCCATGTCTTGGCCCCTTGGCCCCGAGGCATGTGGGATCCTAGCTCCTAGACCAGGATCGAACCTGCCCCCCTGCCCTGGAAGGCAAAGTCCCAACCACTGGACTGCCGGGGAAGTCCCTTTTTGTTACTTTACTTTTTTAACCACAATAAAACTATGTGTTTTATAGCTGGTAAGTTTTCCCTTCTTCCATCAACTGCTGTTAATCTTAGGCCAGATTTGTGGCCTATCCAGGAAAGATCTAGGTTTTGTGGTGCCTGAAGCTTATAAAACTTAGGGCACCTTCTTTAAGAAAAAGAATAGGTTAAAAAAATAGTTAGAATGAGCAATTTTAAAGATTATAAATTTTAACAAATTGAAAAGTGCCATAAGCATCACAAAAATCCAGAAAAACAACCTAAATTATTCACTATTACTCTCTGACATATTTCTATAATACTGTTTTATCTGCATTTTTACTATTTATTTTATTTTGTTTTATTTTATTTTTGCCTGCACCACACGGCTTGCAGGATCTTAGTTCCCCGACCAGATATTGAACTGGGGCCCACAGCAGTGAAAGCACAGAGTCCTAACTGCTGGACCACCAGGAAATTTCCAATTTTATTATTAATTGATGCATAAAATATCTGACTTCATACACAGATGTATCCTCTATTTGTAGTACACAAATATATATATTTGTGCATCATAAGCACAGGATCTCTATTGATCCTACCAGTTTTTCATTATCTGTCACTCCTTTCCATGTCCTAACCTCCTTACTCAGATTAAAGCTTATCATTATTAGCCTCCTCTGTGCCTACTCTTGCTCAGCTAAAATAAGGCTAATTAAAAACAGCGTGGTGGGTGGGCTTCCCTGGTGGCGCAGTGGTTGAGAGTCCGCCTGCCGATGCAGGGGACACAGGTTCGTGCCCCGGTCCGGGAGGATCCCACATGCCGCGGAGCAGCTGGGCCCGTGAGCCATAGCCGCTGAGCCTGCGCGTCCGGAGCCTGTGCTCCGCAACGGGAGAGGCCACAACAGTAAGACGCCCACGTACTGCAAAAAGAAAAACAAACAAACAAAAAAAGCGTGGCATCCTTCCTAACTCTCCTTCAAATGCATGACCATAGTTTCAACTGGGCAGTGCATACTATCTGGCAATCCTGCAGTCTTAGTAAGCATGTTCACCTGTGCTGCAGAATGACTAGTTCACATCAATCCCTTAAACCTCCAAAACCTCCTTATCCAACCCTCGCTCTCAGTTGATGAACTTGTTTGTTGACTAAAGTAGGACCTATGTGAGTGGGGCTCCTCATCTTGCCCCACACCTTTACCCACCTTCCTACATCTGGATCTACTCTCTGCCTCCTTACGTTTAGATGAAGTTCTTAGCTCCTTTCGAAGGCAGTCCTGGCAACTGTATCTTTCCCCTTGCAAGAGCTTTGCTCCTACAATTAATACTCTTCTCTCATGCATAATCAATTTCTTCTCTTTTAAATAATTCCTTTCAACATACAAATGCACTCTATATTAATTCCCTCTGTATTAGTCTTCTACTTACTGCTGAAACAACTTAACATCTTAAACAACACAACTTTATCATCTTACAGTTCTGTAGACAGATGTCCTACAGGGATGGGTCTCATTGGGTTAAAATGAAGGAAGCAGCAGGACTGCACTCCTTTCTGGAGGCTCTCTGGAAGAATCCATTTCCTTGCCCTTTCCAGCCTCCAGAGGCTGCCCACATTCCCTGGCTCTTGGTCTTCAAAGCAAGCAATGTCCCATCTCTCTGTGCCTTCCCGCCAGAGCCACATCTCCCTATGATTCTCTTCTGCATCCCCTTTCCACTTTTAAGGATCCTTGTGATTATATTGGGACCACCTGGATAACCCAGGATGATCTATTTTAAAATCAGCTGATTAGCAACCTTGATTCCATCTTCAACGTTAATTCTCTCTTGCCATATAACTTATATTCACAGGTTCCAGGGATTACGGCCTAGAACTCTTTGGGGCCATTGTTCTTCCTACCACACCTTCTTAAAGAAAAACATTTTCCCAGACTCTAGAATCTAATCTGGTCAATGTCCTATTTCTCTGTTCATGTTCACAGTCATAAGTCTTGGAAGAGTTATCTTCATTCACTGTTGCAGTCTTGTGGGAATGAGCCATTAACCTGTGGGGTCTGTGCTAACTCTGGCTAGCTAGTGTTGTAACTGAATTGTAGGACATTCAGTTGGTGTCCAGAGAGTGGGAGAATTGGTTAGTGTGGGAAAACCACGCACACATTTGGTGTCAGATATGTTGAGAGAAAGAGCACAGTGTTTCCCCTTTTACCTGGTTAAGATGAAGATGTGATTTCCTGACAACCCAGCAATTGCACTCTTAGGTACCTACCCTAGAGAAACTCTGACATGAACACAGGGACACATGGACATAAATGTTCATTGCAGCACTAATTATAATAGTGAAAAAATGAAAAAGTACTTGTAGTTAGCAGGAGAGTGAATATATAAATTATAGTTTATTAGTATAATGGAACATTTATATCATTTCAAACCAGTTTCAAATGGATATGTAGGGACTTCCCTGTCAGTCCAGTGGTTAGGACTCTGCACTTCCATGTTAGGGGGCCCAGGACCTGATCCCTGTTCGGGGAACTAAGACCCCCCAGTGCAGTGAAAAAAAACAAAAAGAATATGTAGAGTATGACATTGTTCATATAAATTTCCAAAAGTTACAATAGTATATATTTTTAACAGATAACCATTTGTAATATAAATACAAACATACCAAATTCAGCTTATTAGTTACTTCTGAAGACAGATGGAGGGAAAAGGTATAGGAGCTGTAATGTTGCTGTTATTTATGTTTTATTTCTTTAAAAAGGAAAGAGATCTAAGATAAATGTGCATTAACATTTGTGAAATCTCAGTGTAGGGGGTACCTAGATTATTTGTTATATTACTTTCTGGACTTTTGTATATTTGAAATATGCTAGAATTTAAAGTAATTTTTAAAGGAAAAATACTTGGACTTGTATAAATAGTTTCATAAGAAAAGTTTTGACTTTAAAATTCTGAAACTTTAACAAAATTGGACTTGCCCAACATGTCTTTAGGCAATCTTAAAATGTCCCCCTTTTTTGCCAAGCAAAAGAAGCCATAAAATTGTAGAAAACTTAATGAAGCCATGTACCCTGGAAATATTTGAAATGGTTTATGGCTTGGGGCAAAGGAAGAAAACTGAAGCCATGCCGATGTCAAAAGTCACAATTCCCTTTAGAATCACTGATCTTTCTTCTAATATCTGGACACAGATCCTTAAAATGGCTCCTAAACCACTTTCCTTCAACAGGCAAACAACTGGATGAAACCGCTGATGCCTCTCATTTTAACCAGCTCTTCCACTATCATTCTTTTTTTCATACACGGGTGCCACTATTTCTTCCACTAAAAATTGGAAGAAATATTCCAATTTTTCTGATCCCCTTTTGGAGACTTGGCAAGCCCTTGCCACTTTCCGAATGGTGAAAAAACGTCTTTGTCCAGGAAAACTCTGTGTGAATGGAACATTTTGGTTCTCTGGGCACAGATGGAGCACCTGAGCTCAGTAACACGCCTGGTTGAGCAGCTTTGCTGAAGACGCTCCACACATTGTCATGACTCATTGCTCTCAGCATCAACAGGAATTGGGCTGTGCCAGCAGATCTGAAAAGAAGCTTGTCTACTGCTGTGAAAGTCGGTGACTTTCACAGAGCCTGGTCCTGATATCAGCCTTTTCAAGAAAATTTAAATAGAAAAGAGATCAGAGTAGGAAGCTCTTCTCCATTACACTTAGTCCACTTGTGACTTTCCAAAGAACAAATCTTAAAGTATGTGATTGAACTTCATGCCTAAGTTGTATGTGTGCTCAATAGAGAGAGAGAGAGAGAAACAGAGAGAGAGGAAGAGAGAGAAAGAAAGCCTTCTCAGAACAATTTAACTGGGAGGTGTTCATTCCTAGTTTTGTTACGTCATAGGTGTTTTTGACCATGAGACTAAGATAAATCTTTTGATTTATCCAAGGTCCTACATATAGCATTCTGGATGCTGCTAAAAGAACCCCATCAACTCTTATAGCTCAGCTGCCATGTCAGAAAGTGAAGATAGAAACAACATGTAAACTTTCCAATAAAGAGGAAGGACTTTCTGTGGTCTGAAGCTCAAAGTCTTGTTTCTCTGCAAGCAGAAATCTTCAATACCCCAAAACACCGTAAAATTCTTTTGAATGTTACTTCTGCTTAGATGACTTTAAAATTAAATCATGAATTCATCATCCTTTTTGGCCCACAGAAAGCTTCAATGATGTACACCTCACCCAAGATGGTTCCATTGATTCACAGTGGTGATGAGGCATGAATTCAACTCAGTCTTGGAGTATGTACTTTAACGTATATTAAGTCAATATTTTCAGAGCTTTTTTCCATTAAAAAAAAAATTGAAATTAAATGGATGACATAGATGACATAACACGACTTCTTATTCAAATCAAAAGCAGCCTTTCACTGGAATTCACTATTGAGTAAAGCTGAGATTGCCTTTTATTTTGTAGACACTTGGGTTTAATTTAAATTAATGAAGATAACATTTTGCATAATAATACTTATAGAAGTTATTGATTGCTTACTACAAGCTAAGCACCATGATATTACTTCGTATACAGTGTCTAACTTAACCCTTTAAACAGTCCTATGAGGGGAGCATCAATATTACGTCCCTTAAACAGATCAGAGAATTGAGACATCAGAGATTATGTAACTTACCCAGTGTCACACAGCTAGTACATGATAAAACCAAACATTTCAGCACGTATCTGTCTGATTCCAGAGCCCATCCTTATATGTCAAAGGAATTAATTTTAATGCAATAAAATAAACAGCTTGACCAGCTCAGTTTCTGTGCATTTTCCTGTGAAAGATTTCTTTTGATTTCATCACAAGGTTAGGGCTTCGTAATCAGTGAATCTTAGGGCTATGAACAACTAGACCAGACAAACCAGGCAGCATGGGCTCCCTGCACAGCCCCTCCCCTCTCTGTCTTTGCATCCTTGTGTCTGGCACACAGCAGGTATAAATGTTTGTCAAATGGCACACAGGCAGGACGGCTGTCCTAAGGTGGCCCTGGAAGTAAGCTGACTGTCTCCCAGGGCTTTACTTGGGAGGTGGGGACAGTTTGGGGTAGGGAAGTACTCCTTGGTGTTTGTGCCCTAGCCAGCCTTTGATCCTCAGCTTTGCAGATTCAGAACTCTGATTTTATCAGCATCTGAAGCACTTATTAATGTCTCAGGGACACACAGTCACGTTAATGTAGCCCGCTTGCCTGGGCTACATTTGTCTAAGAGCCAAATAACTCAATTTATAATGAAAAATATGAAGGTCAGAAACCCAGGAATGTTAAAGTCATCGTGAACAGTGTGCATTCTCCAAGAAGGCAGACGTACGTGGGAGTGAAAGCAGGACTGTAAGCTTACTTGGTAAATATGGAAAACGAACAGGAGGGGTTAATTAGAGGAATCCAGTGTTTACTGGCCTCTGCTAAGAGAGCTTGAGACATTTATCTCCACAAATAAGGAGAGCCCTGCCAAACTGAACAGAACAGAATGGCTCTCCCCAGGACCTTTGCATTCCGACTGTTTTTTGCTAAGGAGGCTGCTAACTCTGCTACTGAGGGACACATTCTTCCTTTGCATATGCTAATGACTTTAATCTGGTTACGGTCCTATTTAATTGGTCAGACCTCTTTCAGGTGAATTTGCATATTGCTGCAAAATCCATTTATTGAATTTTTTTAAAGTTTAATTCCCTCAAGGCAATTTTATTGGTGGGCATTCTACTATAACTTCAGTGTACTAATGACTAGCATTTTCTAAGGCCACTCAATAGATCTTCCAACAGAATTTGCTCCTCCTAATTTTAAAGTCAATATATAAGCTATATGAAGAAGAGGATTACAGTCATTCATTCAATGAACATTTAAGGAGTTACACCTACTGTCAGGCTTGTTCCATGCAAGTTACTGTTTAAGCAATAGAGTACAAAGGCAAATGACATCTCCTACCTTCAAGGAGTCTGCAGGTGTGTAAACACATATGTAAACCAAAACAGATACCATAAAAGACTATCTGAATAAAAAGACTTGTAAACAAAAAGATAGCACAGGGAACTCTACTCAATACTCTGTAATGACCTATATGGGAATCTAAAAAAGAGTGGATATATGTATATGTATAACTGACTCACTTTGCTGTACAGCAGAAACTAACACAACAATGTAAATCAACTACAACTAAATCCCTTGGGGCGCAGTGGTTAAGACTCTGTGCTCCCAATGCAGGGGGCCCAGCTTCGATCCCTGGCCAGGGAACTAGATCCCACATGCATGCCTCAACTAGGAGTTGGCATGCCACAACTAAGGAGCCCACGTGCCACAACAAAGGAGCCGGTGAGCTGCAACTAAGACCTGGCACAACCAAATAAATAAATATTAAAAAAAAAAAAAAAGACCAAGTTGTTGTGCAAGCACAGACTGAGGAGAGATGCCTTCACCAAGAATGAATGGGAGATTTTTTTAAGTAGACAGGAGAGGAATATGCATTCCAATAGATGGAACCACTTATGGAAAGGTACAGAAATATAAGTGCCTCCAAGGAATGGAGAAGGTGCTGCCTCTGGAAGGTTGGGAGTGGACACAAAGGTGGGCTGGAGGGGACACAGGCATAGGGATGAGTCTACTTGAGTCTTCAGGACCAAAGGAGACCTTTCCCACCTTCCCTCTTCCCGCTGGAATTCTCACCTCTCCATGTTTGCCTCTTGTGCCTCTGGCTATTAATTCTCTGTTACTTTCAGAAGCCTCTGCTTTCCTCAGATAATTCTTTAAATCAGCGTTTTTTAAAAATTAATTTTTTATTACATAATGCATAAGTGTGGTACAATATTCAAAAGATGTAAGGGCAAAGTGTGACAAATCAGGTTTCCCTTTGACTTACGATGGCCAGCCACATAGTTCTGCTCTTCTGCTCCCAGGGACTACCTCTGGTACCAGCTTCCTGCATATCCTTCCAGAACGTCTCTGCATAGGCACGTATATGCACATGTTTATACACAAATGCATGTATGTATATAATTTTTTACACAAATAATAGACTACTGCTACATCTTGCTTTCTTTGCTTTACAATAGATTTTGGGAATCTTTCCATTTTTATTTATCCTTTTATTCATTCATTTGACAAGTCTTTATGGAGTGCCTACCATAGGCCAGGCACACTTAGGTGGTGAGGATACAGCAGTGGGCAAAATAGGTAAAATGTCTGCCTTCGTGGAAATTATATTCTAGTAGAAGGGGTACATAAAAGACAGACAAAAATCAAATAAGCACTGAAACATATAGTGTGCCAGATGGTGATAAGTACTATGGAGAAAAACAAAGCAGAGTCCTGAGAGGGTGGAAGTTGGAGAGTGGCTGCAATGGTTGCAGGAGAGACAGAGACTGACAGATATTGTTCCCTATTGGTCCAATAGCACTCTGTCAGATGAATATATCATAATCTGTTGAATCAGTCCCCAACTGATAGAAATTTACATTGTTTCTAACATTTTGCTGTTAGAGTGATGCAATTCTTGCACATATGTCATTTGACACATCCAAGAGTATATTTGTAGCTTAAATTCCTAGAAGTGGAATTGCCAGATTAAAGTCATTAGCATATGCAAAGGGTCTGTGCAGTTTTAATTTTAAGAGATTTTGCCGAATTACTCTCTGAAGAGTACCAATTTACAGCCCTTTCAGCAATGAATGAGCGAACCACATCTTCATCAACACAGTGTGTTGTCAAGATTCACGATGTTTGCCTATCTGATGAGTAAACCATGAAATCTTATAAGTCTAATTTGCATTCACTTTTTATGATTGAAGGTGAGTTTCTTCTCATGTATTTAAAGTCCATTTCTACATCTTGTAAACTACCTGTTCATATCCTTTGCCAAATTTTCTATTATGTGTGTGTGGGGGGGGTGGGGTTGGTTGTTTTGTTTTGCTTCATTTCTGATTTGTAGAAACTCTTTTCAGTAAAGAATTTACATCCTCTTTGGGATGTGAGTAGCAAATATTTTACTGAATTTGTCAGTTCTTTTGACTGTGTTTATAATAAACGGCTTTAGTGATACAGAAAATTTTTGTCATTATGTAGCTTAATTAAACCATCTTTTTAATGGCATCAGAAATTATTATTCTTTTTAACTTCCTGTGTTTTCTTCTAGTACTTTTACAGTTTATTTATTTATTTTTGCGGTATGCGGGCCTCTCACTGCTGTGGCCTCTCCCGTCGAGGAGCACAGGCTCCGGACCTGCAGGCTCAGCGGCCATGGCTTACGGGCCCAGCCGCTCCGTGGCATGCGGGATCCTCCCGGGCCGGGGCACGAATCCGCGTCCCCTGCAGTGGAAGCACAGAGTCTTAACCACTGGAGCGCCAGAGAATTCCCATGAGTACCATATTTTAAATGTTTCAGCTTATAAAATACATTTTACTGTCTGATAGAAAAACGCATCTCATTTTTCTTATTTTTTTTTAGACTTTCCCTGGCTCTTTTTATTTGCTTGTTTTTCATTTGAACTTTAGAATCAGTTTTCTAGTTCCAAATAAATCATCTTAGTGTTTTTCTTGGGATTACCCAAAATTTTATAGATTAATTTAGGGAGAATTGACATCTTTGTCATGCTGAAATTTCCTGAACAAGAGCATGGGATATCATTTAGTATGTCTTTTTGTGTGTCCCTCACTAGTTTTCATTTAAATCTTTCACATGTTCTATACATTTTATCCTTTCTTTCAGTTTTTGTCTTCTTACTGGTTGTATAATAATCTTTAGTTTCTATGTACTAATTTTGAGTTCTCTTATTGTTTCTGACAGTTTTTCATTTGATTCCCTTGAGTTTTCTGGGTAAACAATCATAGCATTAGCAAATAATGATGATTTTGCTTCACTTTTTCCAATTTTTTAATTTTTATTTATTTATGTCATCTAATTATGTTGGCTAAATAATAGTGGTTATAAAGAAGACCCTTAACTTATTCCTGATGTTACTGGGAATGCTGCTCTTTGTCATAGCTAGAAGCAGGAGTCTCCATTAGGTATTTTAATCATAAAAATCTAGGGTGCTTACCAGAGATCAAACTCTTTGAAAGAGATGAAGTTTATACAAAGATTCTTTCTAGTGATGGGGAGTTATCATAAGGCTATATTTAGACAAATGAGGGAGATAAGAAACAATGATGGTGTGTTTGCTAATTACTCTTTGTTTCACCCTTTTTTGTTAGCCCAACACTATTCTAACAATTTTATATATACCAGATTATCTGAAATTAATCTCATCAAGGATTACAGGCTCTACACAGAGGCAAAATGCCCCAAAAGGAAACTTAATTGATAGAAGTTTCAGTGTCTTGCTCTGACATTGCTCATTCTTTAAGGGATGTACCAGAGGAGAATTAAATAGCCAAACAAAAAGAATAGGAAGGGAGTATGAGATCCAAATCACCTGGTAGTACAATAACTCATCAGCCTCTAATTAGCCAAAATTTGGCCTTAATTTAGAGGCTTTTTTTTTTCCCCCAAACCTACAAAAATTTGGCCCCTGCTTGTCTATCAATACTCGTTTTCCTGTCTAGAAAAGTTGCTTTGAGATTGTGCAAAGGCTTTCACCTTTATTTTCCACATCGCCTTAAATAGAACAGATCTTTAAAAAGATCTGTTGAGGGCTTCCCTGGTGGCGCAGTGGATGAGAGACCGCCTGCCGATGCAGGGGACATGGGTTCGTGCCCCGGTCCGGGAAGATCCCACATGCCGCGGAGCGGCTAGGCCCGTGAGCCATGGCTGCTGAGCCTGCGTGTCCGGAGCCTGTGCTCTGCAACGGGAGAGGCCACAACAGTGAGAGGCCTGCGTACCGCAAAAAAACAAAAACAAACAAAAAGATCTGTTGAATGTGTGTTAGGTAATTAGTGCATCCTATGTAGTTTTATATTACCAATATGTTGCAATGTCTCTTGAACAAAGGAAAGGCTTTAGTTAGTCTAAATATACATCAGCTTTTAAAAAGATGATGAATGTAGATAATTTCCAAATGTCATATTACTAGAAAACTATGTTTTTGGATTACTAACACTTGGATTTGTACTGAGTCTTTATCAATCACTATGGTTAAAATTTACTCTTTTGCTATTTTATTTTTCATTTTCCTTTTAAAACACCCAAAAGGCACTGTAACCCTCTAAATCTGTTATTCATTAACAAAACGCATGTTGAGGTTAGGACATTTCTAAAGCCCCAAATTGCTGACTTTAAGAGGGTTTAGTCTGTTTGATTTTTTTCAAGGATGCAATGGTGGGAGGAAAGAGTTGAATAATTTAAGCACTGTTCTACATGTGATAAGACGAAACTAGGACCATTTTAACAGCCTGGAAAAGGTTTCTCAAAACAACCCCTTTGCTTTCATTCTCCAAACTCTATTTAGAAGATCTGATTAATTGTCACAATATAGTATCACTTTCCTAAATGGATTAATTCTCACCTCAGGTTCCTGGCTAACCTGTGGATCAGCAGCTTCCAGGCATTTTGACCACAATTCATAGTAATAAATATATTTTACATTGTGAACTTATGCATGTATGTGTATAGTTTCTTAAGATGATACTTAATCAATCTACAGGTTTTACACTCCTGTATTTTCTGTTCTTAATCTAGCCTATCCCCTTCTGCTCTATTCATTAAAAAAATTGCTAGCTGTAACTTCTAACTCTGCAGCTTGAAAAACAATGCTATAGTTCACTGCTTCTCAGATTTTAATCACCTAGGGATCTTGTTAAAGTGCAGATTCTATTTGGGTAGGTCTGAGATACTGCATGTCTAACAAACTTGCAGGTGATGCTGATTGATGCTACTGGTTTGTGGAGTACGCTTAGGAGAAGTAAGCCTGAAGATATTTATCTTTGGTTCTTGTGGCCCAATCTCTGGTTTATTCTGCTGAGGCAAGGGTCTTAGAATCTTATTAAGTCCTTCTTTTTGTATTTTACATTTTGTTGGGGTGAACAATTAAATCTATAATTTCAGGTTGTGTTAAGTGCAGTGAAGAGAAATGACACAGGCTGAAGGGAAAGGTCATGGCAGCGAGGGGCGTTGGATGTTTTAGGCTGGGTGTTTAGGCAACACCTAACTGGGCCAGTGACATTTGACAAAGACCTAAAAGAGGGGAGAAAACTGTGGGAAAATCTGGAGGAAGGACAGTCCAGGCAGAGAGAACAAAAAGGACACAGATCCTGAGGTGGGAAAATAATGGATATTGTTGCCGGGTACACGCTTCACAGACAGCGTAGGGACAGGTCTGACTAGAGGGGAGTAAGAAAGGAGAGTAAAAAGATCAGCGCACTTAGGTGAGCAGCCCTGATCATATAGGACCCTGTAGGCTGAGTTAAATTTGGATTTTATTCTAAGGGTGATGGGAAATACTGCAGAGTTTTGAGCAGGGAAATGACATGAAATTTCAGTTTAAAGTGATACGTGGTGAATATACTATAGAAGAATAAGAGTAGAAGTATGGACACTGGTTAGGACATTATAGCAGTGGATCGTATTGACTTCTTTCCAATGACAGAATTGTGCTTATTTATTTTCTAGAACAGCTAGAGTTTCTACTTCCAAAATCTCTTAAATTCTTGCCCCTTCTCCCATTTTGGAAACCTATCTGTTCTAGCCTGGATGACTTCCTTAATCATTCAGGTTAAACAGAATGATATTCCAAAATATAAATCTGATAATTAGACTATTAAATAAAAATCCTTCATTTTTTTCTAGTTTGCTTCAGGATAAAGTCCAATCTTAACATAACCTAAACATACTTTTGAATCTTGTCTCTGATTCCTTTTAAAGTAGGTTCAGGTACATGCAAACAAGCTAACATATAAAAATTTTATTCTCTCCTTCTGTAGTATCTTCCTCTGCTCCCTTTTCTGCCTTGAAAACACCTACTTATTCTTCGTAAATCAGTTCAGATGTCGCCTCCTCAGACTTGGATACCCTCTGTGCCCACTCTCAAAGGAGCTAGGTGCATATTCCTCTGTAGCAGTTGACTCACAGACCCCTACTTTAGCTTTCATCATATTTTATAACTGTTTGTACTTTGGGATTGTGAGCCCCTCAAGGTCAATAACCATATTCTATCCATTTTTATGTCCTCAGCACATAGCATTGGCCCTGGCACATAAACAGGCTCTTAGCAGATATTTGTCAAATGAATAAGTAAGTGATGGACAACTGAAAAAGAGTCACCCTTAATAAATAACATGGGATGCAAAAGTTATGCAGTATCTATCACTCTAGCTTTGAAGACGGAATCAGGCCAAAGGGAAGGCTTGGTCCCTCTTGCCCTCCTCAGCCCGCACGGCAAAGTCCACTGATACTGTCTCAGAGAACTATGGAGCCCTGATCTTGGGACCCTTTGTGTCTACAGTGTTCCCTGAACCCACATTTGTAAGGCCAAGCAACCCGGGTGACCACAGAACTTGAAATGCCTTTTTGACAGCCACCTCCATATTCAAGAGAAGGAATCTAGATTTACAACCAAGTTATTTTAACTATCAACCACCATTTCAAAAAATCAAAATCGGTAATTTGCAAAGTTAGTCAACAGTAAAGGAAGAAAGCAATAGCCCCTGGCATATTTTTCTGTATACATAACTCTCCCCTAAGGACAGAGGTCAGAAACCAGAAAATTCCAAAGAAAATTTGATAGTTAAGTATATAAGCTGTCCTTTAAATTCTTCTAGAGCCAAGATGATGATTTTTTTCCCCATTTTTATCTTTCTATACCCTAGTGCCTCATAGAGTGCCAGTACCTTGTGGGTACTTAATACATGTTGATTAAAAAATGTTGAACGGAGACTCTTACTTTGAAATTTTTCTCCAACTTTATTTTTGCCTTGGGCTTGTTTCTTTCAAACTGTATAAATAACAAGGAAAAACATACTCAATAGTTTCTAAACCAGTAACATCACAACTGGTATTTCTGTTGCCTTATGTTACTATAAGTATCACAATAAATGTACAAAGCAGTGTTCAGAAAGAAACAGGCCTGTTATCACAGGGAAGCAAGGCCCAAATTTCTTATTCTTCCATGGTATTAATCTAGTTGTATGGCCCATAGTGTCGTTAAAGATTTGAACAATAAGACATAGTATAGGCTATTCAAGAAGACAAGGGAGGGGAAAGAAAAGAGTTATACTGAGAAAGTATGGTATATTTGGCCATTTTGTAAATGGCTGAATATCACCAGTTTCATATGGTTCAACCTAAGAGCAAAAAGGAAGGGAAAATTGAGGGAAAGTATTTCTAAAATAAAAGATATGTCCACGCCACGTTAATGCTTTGAAGGACTCAACAAAAATGAAGATGGCCCTTCAGTATCAGAATCACCCAGGGGCTATATAGCATATTAGTTAAGATACGAATTTCAAAGTCAGACTTCATTTAATTGAATTCTGCGTATACGTATACCACTTACGGCGTGATCTTGTCTTCTGCATCAGTTTCTTTGCCTGTAAAAGGGAAAAATAATAATACTTACCTCATTGGGGGTTTGAGTAGATTAAATAGAATAAAACTGTAATGAGCTTAGAAATGTGCTTTAGCAGAAACATTTCCGGGACTTCCCTGGTGGTGCAGTGGTTAAGAATCCGCCTGCCAATGCAGGGGACACGGGTTCAATCCTTGGTCCAGGAAGATCCCACATGCTGCAGAGCAACTAAGCCCGTGCGCCACAACTACTGAGCCTGTGCTCTTGAGCCCGCGAGCCACAACTACTGAAGCCTGTGTGCCACAACTACTGAAGCCCGTGTGCCTAGAGCTCGTGCTCCGCAACAAGAGAAGCCACCGCAGTGAGAAGTCTGCACACCACAACGAAGAGTAGCCCCTCTTGCTGCAACTAGATAAAACCCATGAGCAGCAATGAAGACCCAATGCAGCCCAAAATTAATTATTTTAAAAAAGAAACCAAGTTTCTACTAGATGCGTGATGTTATTTCTATCAGTCTTCTTCAATCAGAAAGGAAACCATGATGTTAGTAGTCATTTATGTGAGGGCAAATACGAATCTGGAGTTCCTAAGTATTTTTATGTATTTACTAGAGGAGATCAGGCTTTGGGGTCAAAAGGATCTGGATTTGTCTTTGGGGGAATTTATTTTATTTTATTTTATTTATTTATTTATTTTTTTGGCGGTACGTGGGCCTCTCACTGTTGTGGCCTCTCCTGTTGCGGAGCACAGGCTCCGGACGCGCAGGCTCAGTGGCCATGGCTCACGGGCCCAGCCGCTCCACAGCATGTGGGATCTTCCCGGACCAGGGCACGAACCCGTGTTCCCTGCATCGGCAGGCAGACGCTCAACCACTGCGCCACCAGGGAAGCCCTGTACTTCAATTTAAAAAAAATACCATAGATAAATAAAAATGGAATTCTAAAAAAAGTTTAAGTAACCTATAGGAAGACAGGAAAGAGAAAACAGAAATTGTGAATGATAATACTTTCCTCCTAAGATCGGGAATAAGGAAAGGATGTCTGCTCTCCCCACTCTTCTTCAACATAGTTCTAGATGTTCTAGCCAGTGCAATAAAGCAAGAAGAGGAAATAAAAGGCATACTGATCAGAATGGCAGAAGTAAAACTGTTTCTATTTGCAAATGACGTAATTGTCTACATAGAAAACCCTAAGAAATCTACAAAAATCTTTTACAACCAATAAGTGAGTTCATCAAGGTCACAGGATACAAAGTAAGCATATTAAAATCAACTTTGTTTCTATATACTAGCAATTAACATGTGGACACAAACATTAAAATATAATATTACCTACAATAACTCAAAAAATTGAAATACTTAGATGTAAATATTACAAAACATGTCTAGGTTTTCTATGCTAAAAACTACAAAACACTGGTGAAAAAAATGAAAAAAGATCTAAATAAATGGAGAGACATACTGTTTTTGTTGATTGGAAGAATCAACATAGTAAAGATGACAATTTTCCCTTATTTGATATACAAGGTTAATGCAATTGCTATCCAAATTCCAGTAACACTTTTGTAGATACAAATAAGATTATTCTAAAATGTATTGGGTTGGCCAAAAAGTTTGTTTGGGTTTTTCTGTACGAACTTTTTTTGCCAACACAATATACAGAAGGGCAAAGGAAATAAAACAGTTAAGACAACTTTGAAAAAGAAGAATGAAGTGGGAGGAATCAATCTTTTCAATTTCAAGATTTATCATGTAGCTTCTTTAATCAAGACAGTGTGGTGTTGGTGGAAAGATAGATACATAGATCAATGGGATAGATTAGAGAGCCCAGAAAAAGACCCACATAAATATGCACAACAGATTTTTGACAAAGGTACAATTCAATGGAAGAAAGGTAGCTTTTTTTTTAAAATGCTGCTGGAGTAATTGGGACGTTCATTTTATTTTCTTATTTATTATTAATTTATTTATTTTGGCTGTGCTGGGTCTTGGTTGCAGCATGCGGACTCTTAGTTGTGGCATGCAAACTCTTAGTTGCGGTACGCATGTGGGATCTAGTTCCCCGACCAGGGATCCAACCTGGGCCCCCTGCATTGGGATCATGGAGTCTTACCCACTGGGCCACCAGGGAAGTCCCAGACATTCATTTTAAAAAAAGAATCTCAACCTAAACCTCAGATCTTATCCAAAAAGTAAGATCATGGACATAACTGTAAAATATAAAACTATAAAACTTTTAGACAAAAACATAAGAGAAAATCTTTGAGATCTAGAAATAGATAAAGCGTTCTTAGACTTGACACCAAAACCATGATCTATTAAAGGAAAAACTGATAAATTGAACTTCTTCAAAACTTAAAAATTTGCTTTGCAAAAGATCCTGTTAAGAGGATGAAAAGACAAAGACTAGTGTTTAGAATACATAAAGAACTCTCAAAACTTAACAGTTTTTTAAAAACTCCAGTTAGAAAATGAGCAAAAGACACAAGGACACATTTCACCAAAAAGAATATATAGGTAGCAAATAAGCACATGAAAAGATGTTTAACAACATTAGCCCCAATAGGGAAATGTGAATTAAGATAAATCACTACACACTTACCAGAACAGTTAAAATAAAAAGAAGTAGTGAAGATCCTGGTGAGGACAAGGGAAAACTGGATCATTCCCAGATTGCTGGTGGGAATGTAAAATGGCACACGCTCTGGAAAATAGTTTAGCAGTTTCTTTAAAAAATAAATAAGCAACTACATAATGACCCAATAATTGTGCTCCTGGGCACTTAACCCAGAGAAATAAAAACTTAAGTTCACACAAAAACTTGCACACAAATGCTTATAGCAACTTTATTTATAAGAGTCCCAAACTGAAAACAACCCAGATGTCCTTCAATGGATGAGTGATTATAAATCTGTGGTACATCCGTATCATGGAATACTCTTCAGCAATAAAAAAGAATGAACTCTTGATACATGAACAATCTAGATAAATCTCCAGAGAAGTATGATGAGAAAAAACATAAATCATAAAAGGTTATGTACTATATGATTCCATTTATGTATCATTTTTGAAATGATAAAATTATAAAATGGAGAACAAATTAGTAGCTCCCAGGGGCTAAGGAGGGGTTAGAAGGAGGAGGGAAGTGTGTGTAGCTATAAAAGCACAACATAGGATTCTTGTGTTGTTGTAATTGATCTGTATCTTGACTGTATTAATATCAATATGCTGGTTGTGAAATGATACTATAATTTTGCAAATTATTACCATTGGGGGAAACTGGGTAAATTGTACATTGAATTTCTACGTTGTTTTCTTACAACTGCATGTGAATCTGTAATTTTCTGAAAGTAAAAAGTTTAACTGAATAAAAAAAAAACACCAGAAGTCCTAGATTCTGATCCTATGTCTAGGTGATTTTTATAAAGACATTACATTACTCAGCTTCAGTTTACTCATCTGTAAAATGGAGGAAATGATACCTGCACTATATCCTGGAAGTGGGCAAATAAAGAGAAAAAAATTTTAAGAATTTGCACATAGCTACATACTCGGAATCAGACTTCTAGAACAGAAGGGACGTTAGTAATTTCCTATTTCATTGGTCTCCAAATTATTTTTTTCTGGACCATAGTCCACAGGTTGGACATTGTGCAGAGTGATGGGAAGCTCTTTCTAAAGTCCCACCCCCACTCCCCTCACCACTTAGCCTTGCTTTCCTTTGTTTTCCACATTAGAATTCTGAGGGATTTTGTAGGAGAAAAGTGTTTCTTAAGGCATTTTGAAAACAATTCTTCTAGTCCCAATCTTTCATTTTACTGACCAGGAGACTGGTAACCAGAGAGGTTTAGTGACTTACTCAAGACACTAAGTAGTTGGTGGTGGAGCTGAGAACAGAAATAGGGCTATTGACCCTCAGTCCAGTTTTTTTTTTTACTAAATCATGGTGCAAATAGCTTAATCAGGTAATAAATTTGCTAATGTAATAACATGTATTGTTGTGTAGAGCCGTAACTTTATACAGTCTTCCTTAAACAGATGGGGTGAATTTGTAGACATGTTGGTAACGGTGATGTTGGATATTGTTTATAGGTGGATGGAATTCAAGGAGTGTCTTAAACATACATCAGTTAGAGTACATATTTGGAAAAAGCTTGTTGGTGCCACCTAGTGGTTCAAGTGACAGATATCAATAGTAGTACTTCAGAAGACATTTTAGAACCCCACTTTTGTTAATGCTATTTCTTTTTTTAAATAATATTTATTTATTTACTTATTTATTTTTGGCTGCTGTTGGGTCTTCGTTGCTGCATGCGGGCTTTCTCTAGTTGCAGTGACTGCAGGCTACTCATTGCGGTGGCTTCTCTAGTTGCGGAGCACGGGCTCTAGGCGCGCGAGCTTCAGTAGTTGTGGCACGTGGGCTCTAGAGCGCAAGGCTCAGTAGTTGTGGCGCATGGGCTTAGTTGCTCCGCGGTATGTGGGATCTTCCTGGAGCAGGTATTGAACCCGTGTGCCCTGCATCTGGCAGGCAGATTCTCAACCACTGCACCACCAGGGAAGCCCAATGCTATTTCAGTTGATACACTAAAAGTCATTGCCAGCTACCTCAGCCACTTTATGATGTTTTAGGTGAAAATGCTTTTCTAAATACAAAATAAGAGGCTCACTTTTGGTTTAGCTATAAAGTTTATCTCTGCTAATTAAAAAGTTTCTTCTTGATAGAGCAAATTACTTAAATTATTTTCAAGCCCAGATTACTTGTTAATTGCAACTAATTTTTAAGTCAGAATAGTGAATCCTTAGTACAGATCCTTAGGATTCCTGTAAAACTATAGTCAGGCTTAAAAGTATTAACATTCTTTTTTTACAAAATCTGCAATTTGGATCTTTTACTAAATCAAGTATTACTCTGTATAAAAAAACCTTGTGACCATGTTAAAGACTAATATCATAAGGCCTGCAATTAGAATTAAGTGCACAATTTAACCATTAGAAGGGTTTCAACTCTTTGAAGTTTTCTAATGAACGTATATTTCTTTCAATGAAAACTTATACTTTAGCAGATATAATCCTTTTCCAAGCATCAAAGCAATTATTTGAGCAGACCAATACCTCCCAACAACTGCTGAACACTTAAAATGCTTAATTACTTCTACATTGTTCACCATATAACAATTTTCTTTCTTTTATGAGGGGTCATGAAAGGAGTGAATCATAAAATAATTTGTTTGCTAAAGGTGTTATTAACTTTGGAAATTTCTGGTCTTCTGGGCTGGCCCACTTACCAAAGCTATTTTTGGAACAGTGATGACAATGATGAGTAAATACTCAAGTACACAAAAGATATTTGGTAGACAAGGATAAGGGAAGTTGTTAACAAGCCTGTGGTGGGAACCTGAATAAATCTGAGAAAAGCAGGATACAAAAGCAGACATGGAGAGAAATGGAACCAATGACAGAAAGAGAAGAGAAAAATATTTAAGGAACAGAGGTGAGGTACCATCATGGCAAAAGCGAAAAAGGTCTGAGATAATGCTGAAAAAGTTTAACGAACAGGAGAAATTTGGAAAGCAAATTTACATTCCCATGTAAAAATATCAACCTGTGCAAAATTATGCAGTTGTTCCAGATTTTAGTAATTGAATATTTTTAACTATTGAGTAGAGGTACATTTTCACAATGCCAATTCAAAAAAGATTTTTTAAGAAAACATGGAAATGTAGCCCATTTCCAAGGGCTTGGATCAGAGATGAAGGTTATGGGTAGCACTCATTAGTCATGTCAGGTAATATTAAGTTCTTCATTTAAGTTACCCACTGACTAATTGAAGCTCTTGCCTCCTTAAAAAAAAAAATCTGGACTCTATTGGAATACCCTCAGTTTTTTCCAACAGAAACACTTCAGACTGAATGTTGAAGACAGGTGAGAACAAAATAGGTTTTGAAGGAAAAGTACATGAGGGCTTTTATGTTGACTTCCTGAAGTCACATGAAGTGGAATGTACATTGAGTCAGATATTGTTCTGATCCTGGCTTCATTGCTTATGCCCTCAGCTCATGACTTCAGTTTCTTCTTCTGTAAAGTGGGCATAATACAGCCTCTGATGGTTGTTGAGAGGATTAAATCATATATAGATTAAATCATAGGATTAAATCATATATATGTGGGTAAGGTGCTTATCAATGCTTGGCACACAGAGGGTGATTAAGAAATGGTAATTTATTTTTTCAGACAATATTTAGTAAAGCAATCAGCAAAGCATTCCGAGTTCTTTCCATGGTCTTTTGGTTTCACTGGCAGCATAGACTTGAACTGGCAAAGAAGTCACGAGCTATTTTTAATGTCTCACATAAAATTCTTAATGCCCCAAAAATCTATTATTATATATAATTATAACAAGTAGATTTTGTACCTAGGGACACATTTTAAAATCTTCTAATAATTACGAGATAGTGAAACTCACTTCTTCCATTTTAACTTGAGGTCGCAAATTTTTTAGTTTAGAGCCAACGTGGAGCTTTTTAAAGAATAAGGGAATAGTAAGTACGTAGGCTACAAAAAGAGCACTTCTATTTTTAGGATTAGTATCGACCAAATGTGAAAAGCTGGTGACTTCTAAAGAGATTTTTGTACCAAGATTTGAGAAAATACTCTTGCTCCTATTAACATTTACAAAGATGTATAAATGGATACAGACTATAACTTTTAAGAATTCTATTTAAGACTCACTACCCCTTCCGTTATTATTACTGTCCAAAATCCAGAACATAAACATGCCATAATTGATAAAGTGTCACTATTGAGATGTAGTGTCTACATGAGGGCTCCTCAACAACAGTTTAAAACTCACACACTCTCACATTAATAAGTTGTGCCTGTAGGCATCCTTTCTTAACTCAGGGGTTTACTGATGAAATTAGCAAAAGAAAAAAACAATGGTTGGCATATTGGTAAAGGGCAAGTTCAGCCCTTTTTTAAAAATCTGGCAATTTAAAGTAAAATTATAATGGAAAAATTAAATAAACTTTTAAAACTTTGAGTACTAACTATATGTAAGAAATAGTACCTAAGCATGCCTGTTTATATAGCTTTGCCATTTGAAATCTTGCTTAATATTTCTTATTAAGCCACTAAATGTATTTTGTCTGTTTTTTCCAACTAGATTATTTAAAAAATTAAAGCCCTTCAATACTGTTCTTTGCTTTTTCAAATTCATATTATTGTCACTTTATTTATATCTAATATTATTCTATTTAGTTTGTTATTCAATCATTCATTTGCTCACTCAATTTGGGCAAGGTTTGGATTTGCCTGTGTTCCTTATGCACATATTCTAGCCAGGGCTGCAGGAGAAACACTTAGAAGTGCATTTCTTTTTTTTTTTTTTAACATGTCTATTGGAGTACAATTGCTCCACAGTGGTGTGCTAGCCTCCGCTCTACAACAAAGTGAATCAGCTGTACATATACATATATCCCCATATCTCCTCCCTCTTGCATCTCCCTCCCACCCTCCCCATCCCACCCCTCTAGGTGGTCACAAAGCACCGAGCTGATCTCCCCGTGCCATGTGGCTGCTTCCCACCAGCCATCCATTCTACACTTGGCAGTGTACACATGTCCATGCCACTCTCTCACTTCGTCCCAGCCCACCCTTCCCCCTCCCCATGTCCTCAAGTCCATTCTGTAGTAGGTCTGCATCTTTATATATTCATCTAGAAGTGCATTTCTTTAATCTGAGCAGTTATTGAACTTTCCTTCAGCGTGGTTACAGTTTACCTCTTAGCCTTCCTCTCTCTCTTCTATCTCAGGGAAAGAAGTATGTATGCAAGTGAGTAGAAGGGCTTCCAAATGTTGCTCCATTCCCCAGGTCCAGATGGAAAGAAAGCTGGGGTGAGCTGCACAGTTACAACCACAGCCATGTGCTCAGGGGCTCTGAAGGTATGAGAACAGAGAGGGCCTTTCACACCTGTGATGTAAGTTACCAGCACCCACTGTCCTCGGCTCTTGCTCTTCATTCGTCACTTATGCTTCTGTGACATCCTAGCCTATTTGCCCAAGGATTCTCTGGTCTGATTAGGAGAGGCAAACTAAAAGGCAATCCCAACTCTGCAATTCTATGGTGTTCACTAAATCTTTTTATTAAATTTCATCAATGACAAAATGCTTCATTAAACCTAGATATTACTATCATATTTTTTGTTAGATTCAATGAATATCTTTTTTTTTCCTATGTCACTGAACTAGTTTTACCTTTTTAGTATATCATACACATTGTTCTTTCATGCTTAAAACAGCCCCTAAAATGGATTCAATTCGCAAAGTGTTAAGGGGAGGAATGACTCATTTCAGGGCCTTAGACAAAAATAAGACGTGCTGCTGACTTATGGTCTAGTGAGAGGAACTGATGTACTCATGGCCAATTATAACTACTGTGGCAGAGGCAGAAAGTAGTGCCATGAGAACCCAAAGAAAACCAGGCTTCTTGAGAAGGGTGCTATTTTAGATGAGTCTTGACAGCTGCCTAGGAAACAAGGTACATGGTGGGCAAAGGCCTGGAAAGTCTGAGGCCTGTTCTGAGAATGTTTGGTTTCATGGGTGCAGTGTAAAGGGGGCAAATCAAAGTGGGATCAAAGAAGTAAACCTGGCACAGTGCCTGGCATATGGTGGGTGCTCAGCCAATGTTGAAAGAAAAGAAGATGCATATGTCACTCCTGTGCTCGAAAACTTCCCATTATACTCAGAATAAAATCCTGGGCCTTACTCTGGTTCATGGGGCCCTGTGTTTCCTGCCCCCTTAACCCTCTCACCTTATTTCTTACCACTTGTCACCTTGGCTAATGCTGCCACTGGCTCCCTTCTCTTCCTCAAGCATGCCAAATCTGTTTCTGGCTCGTGAATGGCAGTTCCCTCTGCTAATACCACTGTCCTTTCAGATATGCCCACAGCTCCATCTGTCACTTCCGTCAGTTCTCAGATCAAACATCTCCTCCTCAGAGATGCCTTCCTTGACCACCTCTTCTGGAATAGTCACCCCAGTTACTATCCACTTTCTCTATTTTGATTTTTCTGTGTAGCACTTATTTATGCTTGATACTACATCCTTCGTTTATTTGTTAATATTCTATCTCCCCCACTAAACCATAAGTTAATTCAGTGAGGATAGGGACTTTATTTTCTTTACCTCTGTATCTCCAGTGCCTCGTATATAGTTGGTTTCAATAAATTATTTAGGGAAGGAAAGGAGAGAGCAAGGGGCCAGTTGATGGAGGGCTTTGAATACCATGTCCAGTTATTCTGCAGGACACTGTCTCACTACCCATACCTCTTTACTCATCTCTGGGCTTACATATGGACCCTCCATAAATTCTTAACATCTTTTCCCTCATTAAAGAGGAATATATCAAATACCTAGCAGGTAGTTAATATATTATTATGCATGCAGGAGAAAAAAAAGAAATCAGTGGATGATTCTTTAAGTCTATAAAGGGCACTTATTATTGCCAGGTGCTGGGCTAGGTGCTGGGAGTATAGCAATGAACAAGACAGATTTGCTCTCACAGAGCTTAGAAGCAAGTAGGGAGAGCTGCAGTGAAGCATGACCAGCGTTTTGTATAAGGGAGAAGGGTAGGTACTCTTATCTGCTCTTATTAGAGGAAAGGATGTTCATGCTGAGACCTGAGAGGTGAGTTAGCCAAATAAAAGGGGAACAATAAAGAGTACCTCAGAGTGAGGAAGCAGAATGTGCCAAAGGGGGTGGGAAGAAATCAAAGAAGTCTGATATGCCTGGAGCCTTAAGTACTCTGTCTTCCAGGTATTTACATTCCAGTGGGGAGGAAAGACAGGCATTTGCGGCAGTTAAATAAGAATACAAGGATCTACAGGAGGAAGACCACTGGTCATAGTAACTGAGTGAAACAGATCCTATAGAAGAGTCTTAGAGGAGAGAAATGAAGGGAGAGTGTGGGCTAAAGGTAACTACAGGTCTTCAAGGAGAAGAAGGGATGCAAGAAGAACATGGAAAGCTGGTTGGGATGTAGCTAGATAGACAGAGGGAATGGACCTTCTGATCAGGAGAACTGGTGTTTGGAGGAATAGGATAAGACAGGACTGCTTAGACTGTTAAAGTGGGAGAGGACGAAGTGATAAGTCTTGGTAGCTAGATTTCAAAAGGAGGCCTTGGAATTTATTTGAGGATGATCAGGAGATAGTGAAAGTAAAATGTCAAGGAACAAGTCATTTAATAACAAATATTTACTGAGCACCTACTGTGTGCCAGATACTAGGCGGTACCAATACAGCAGTGAATAAAAGTTCCTGCCCTCATGGAGGTTACATTATAGGAGAAAATATTAGGTGATAAAAATACACAGGTTAAACCAGGCAGGGAGGTTACTACTCAGAGCCAAGAGAAAGTGATGCAAATGAAATACTATTTAAAAGTAGGGAAAGAAGGACTTGAGCAAGAGATTAAATATGTTGAACAAAGGCGAGACAAGAGCTCTGGATTTTTGCTTTGCTTTATCTTCCTGACTTCCAGTTTGTTTATCCTCATTATTGAGAAATTAGTCTGAAGTTAAGACTTTTAAGGAATCAAGTATTGACTGAAGCCTGATATATTCTAGGTTAGTAAAAATCTTAATTTATTTTACATGCAACTTTGTAACAATCTAAATTATTTAAAACAGGGATTCTCTCAGTCTCTCTGTTGCCTTACATGGGTGCCTTACTTAAACCAGTCATCAATTGTGTAATCAATAATTTTCAATAATAGTTGAAATAGAACTAGTATATTGCACATGGTAGGCATTCAGTAAATATCTGTTAAATGAATGAATGTTTTCTAATTATTTAATAAGTTAGAGCAGAATCAGAGTTTTTCTGATAATGTTCTCATTTACTTGAATTCTCATATACTATCCTGAATGGGAGAGAAAAAGGAGGGGCAGTATCTTCCTGCAGGTCGAAAGGATATTTCCAATAATTGCCAGTATGTCTTATCTATGCCAGAGGCCGCCACCTAGGAATTCCTTGGGAATATGAAAGTCACCCATTAAGTGTGTCCCAGGGGGAAAAACTGAGATCTACTCCCTTAAAAATCACCCCCCAATTTTATCACTCTACAAATTACTTGTTTTCCTTTTTCCATATCCCTTGCTGATTTGCATCCAAACGTATACATATTAGTTGTATATGTATACTTTATTCATTATTTTAAGTAATATTAAGTTGGACATTTTAAATAAAACAGTCTAGATTCTCTACGGCAGATTCAGTTCAGTTATTCTTCTACTGTATAAGGTAATCCAACAGGTTTATAACCCAGGCATTTAACAATGAGTTGAGGCTAATTGCCTTTGAATACAGTAGAGTTTCCTTGTTTCTTTAAGCTTCTCCAACGCTTCTCCACCCTTGCAAAACCAATCCACCCCCACCCAACAGCTGACCCAAGAAGACTCATGTTCTTCACTTTAACACACCTTTTACTTTAGTTTATATACTTCCTGCTATCTGGGATGCTTCTCACTCCATGAAAATTCTATTTTAAAAAGTTTAATTAAAAAATATCACATTACACAAAATTTGCAAAATAGAGGAAAAATATTACCTATGGAGCTATTCTCTAATACAAAACATTATATTTTGGTCTACTTGTTCAAGCTTTTTTTAAAGCTAGTTTTTTTTTTGATTTTTTTTGCGGTACGCAGGCCTCTCACCGCTGTGGCCTCTCCCGTTGTGGAGCACAGGCTCCGGACGCGCAGGCTCAGCGGCCATGGCTCACGGGCCCAGCCGCTCCGCGGCGTGTGGGATCTTCCCGGACTGGGGCACGAACCGACGTCCCCTGCATCGGCAGGCGGACTCTCAACCACTGTGCCACCAGGGAAGCCCCTAAAGCTAGTTTTTAAATTATAAAAGTAATACAAAAGTTTTGTTTCTAGTAATAGCAGAGTAGCTTATACTGGATTAAGCCTTCCTACAGATAACAGTTATGGACTTTGGATAAAATATATAAAATAGCTGGAGTGACCAAAAGCTGGCACAAACTGGAGAGGACTTAACCCTGGAGAAAAGGGAATCACTCTTGGTGAGATCCATGTTTAAACAGATTTACCCCTGAGGGCATTCCCCAGTGAGTGCAGTAGAGAGTAACTAGAAATTAAGCTGCACTCTTATCAACTTGAGGTATCAGAGGACACAGTTTGGGGCTGCCAGACCAGTTGGAAATTCAGGGGGAGATTTTTGGAAATGAGAGCCATTGAGATGGGAGTTCCAAAATACATGCACAAACTTCTTTCAAATTTTTGGATGACCTCTGATTTGCAAATACATGGTCTCAAAAAGCCTAGGAAAGAAACAGCTAGAAAATGCCAAGTAAAGATTCCAATTGTTGCCCACCATAGAAGAGACAGAGTTTGGAGTTTGAATCCTAGTCTCTTAGTCCACTTGGGCTACCATAATAAAATATCACAGGGTGGGTGGCTTATAAACAACAGAAATTTATTTCTTACAGTTCTGGAGGCTGGTAGTCCAAGATCAGCGTTCCAGCATGGTTGAGTGAGAGTTATCTTCCAGGTCATAGGCTTCTTGTTGTATCCTCACATGGCAGAAGGGGGTAGGGAGCTCTGTGGGATCTCTTTTATAAAAGCACTAATTGCATTCATGAGAGCTCTATCCTCATGACCTAATCACCTTTCCAAGACCCCACTTCCTAATACCATAACATTGGGTATTAGGATTTCAACATGTGAATTTGACGGGGACAGAAACATTCAGACCATAGCACCTACCAAGTCCAAGGGGCTTGGTACACACTTTAAGCTTTTAATAAAAACTCAAGAGGGGCATAACTTTGAAGTAAAGACTATTTCCTAGAACTAAAGATTTGTTCTAAGACTAAGAGTAAAATTGAAATAGGTCTGTCCTGTAAATATAAAAAGTGAACTTATACAAGATCAAAGTCATTAGCTGGTACCTTAGCTGCTTGCTAGAATGGAAATCAGAGCTTTTCAGAGGAAGATGAACTCATGTATTATCTACAATGTCTAGAATAAAAAATATTAAACATATAAAGACACAGGAAAACCATGACCCAAGATCAAGAGAAAAAGCAGTCAATAGAAACAGACCCCGGGATGACCGCTATGTTAGAATTAGCAGACAAGGACTTTAAAGCAGTTATTATATTTTCAAAGACAACAGAAAAAGTAGTTATAGCAAGTGAATAGATAGAGGAATTTCAGGAGAAAAAATCTATTTTAAAAGAACTAAAATGAAATTCTAGAACTGAAAAGTACAATATCTAAAAGGAAGAATTCTCTGGATGGGCATGACACCAGATTGAAGATGGCAAAAGGGTCAGTGAATTGGAAGAAAGATCAACAGAAAAATATCCAGTCTGAAGAGCAAAGAGTAAAAGGATGAAGAAAAATGAACAAAGCCTTAGTAAGCTGTTAGACAACATCAAGCAACCTAACATGCATGCAACTGGAATCCAAAAAGAGAAGAGAAAAATAATATAATGGTAAAGAAAAATTATTTGAAAAAATAATAGCTGACAATTTCCCAAATTTAATGAAAGTATCAACTTACAGTTCCAAAAATTCCAGTAAACTCCTTGTAGCAAAAGTACAAAGAAAATCATACCTGTGCACTACCAAACTTCTGAAAACGAAAAATAAAGAGAAAGTCTTAAAACAACCAGAGGAAAAAATGTATTACATACAGGGAAAAAATGAAAAAAATTATGGTTATATTCTCATCAAAAACAATGGAGGCCAGAAGACAATTGTGTGACAACTTTAAAGAGCTGAAAGAAAGAAAGAAAGAAAATAAGTCAACTGAGAATTCTATATCCAGAGAAAAATATCTCCAAAAATTAAAAACAAAAAAGAAAATGAAAGCTGAGAGAATTTATCACCAGCAGGCCTTCACTGCAAGGAATAGAAAAGATGTTCCTCAAGTTGAAAGTAAATGACATGATATGACATGTCTAGAGTTTGTCCAGTGCTTTGAAATGAAGAGCTGCAGAAATGGGCCTACTTAGGAGACATTTTTTAAAAAAATATTTATTTATTTGGTTGTGCCAGGTCTAGGTTGCAACAGATGGGCTCCTTAGTTGCAGCATGTGGGCTCCTTAGTTGTGGTAGGTGGGATCATTAGCTGTGGTAGGTGGGATCATTAGCTGTGGCTCACAGCTTCCTTAGTTGCGGGACACAAGCTCCTTAGCTATGGCATGTGAACTCTTAGTTGCAGCATGCATGTGGGATCTAGTTCCCTGACCAGGGATCAAACCCAGGCCCCCTGCCTTGGGAGTGCAGAGCCTTATCCACTGTGCCACCAGGGAGTCCCAGCAGACATTTTTTTTTTAACACCTTTATTGGAATATAATTGCATTACAATGGTGTGTTAGTTTCTGCTTTATAACAAAGTGAATCAGCTATACATATACATATATCCCCATATCTCCTCCCTCTTGTGTCTCCCTCCCACCCTCCCTATCCCACCCCTCTAGGTGGACACAAAGCACCGAGCTGATCTCCCTATGCTATGCAGCTACTTCCCACTAGCTATCTATTTAACACTTGGTAGTGTATATATGTCTATTGCACTCTCTCACTTCAGCCCATCTTACCCTTCCCCCTCCCCATATCCTCAAGTCCATTCTCTACATCTGTGTCTTTATTCCTGTCCTGCCCCTAGGTTCTTCAGAACCTTTTTTTTCTCTTAGATTCCATATATATGTGTATACGATATTTGTTTTCCTTTTTCTGACTTACTTCACTCTGTATGACAGACTCTAGGTCCATCTACCTCACTGCAAATAACTCAATTTCGTTTCTTTTTATGGCTGAGTAATATTCCACTGTATATATGTGTCACATCTTTTTTATCCATTCATCTGTCGATGGACACTTAGGTTGCTTCCATGTCCTGGCTATTGTAAATAGAGCTGCAGTGAACATTGTGGTACATGACTCTTTTTGAATTATGTTTTCTCAGGGTATATGCCCAGTAGTGGGATTGCTGGGTCGTATGGTAGTTCTATTTGTAGTTTTTTAAGGAACCTCCATACTGTTCTCCATAGTGGCTATATCAATTTACATTCCCACCAACATTTCAAGAGGGTTCCCTCTTCTCCACAACCTCTCCAGCATTTATTGTTTGTAGACTTTTTGATGATGGCCATTCTGACTGGTGTGAGGTGATACCTCATTGTAGTTTTGATTTGCATTTCTCTAATGATTAGTGATGTTGAGCATCCTTTCATGTGTTTGTTGGCAATCTGTATATCTTCTTTGGAGAAATGTCTATTTAGGTCTTTGGCCCATTTTTGGATTGGGTTGTTTGTTTTTTTGATATTGAACTGCATGAGCTCCAGCACACATTTTTAAAATCATATGAACTAGTTGAACAAATCTCTGTAAGACCCTGTAGAAAAGGTTTTGATTTGAAGTGACAAGATTCTGGATTTTAAAGGAAATTGGATCTTTGGAAAAATCATATTGCAAAAGGAAATACTGGAATGTTTCCACTGCTGCTTGGGCTTGAGAGTGAGGAGGTATATCATGAAGTGTCCAGTTTTATTGAAACCACATGGAAGAATTGCAGGACAAAACTGAGGAGTATTTTCCCTCCTTTCCAAAACAAGTGTGACTCAGGGAGGGCCCCTTTCTCTAAATCTTCTGCTCAGCTCGAGAATTTGTGAGCTGCAGTCTGTGCACTGAAGATGAGATTCACTAACCTGTCCCTAGCCAACTTCTGGATTTCTATTAAAAAAATCCTTTCATTCAAAGGAAAATAATGGACATCATGCTGCAGTTTTCAACTCCTTACATTTGTGAACAGGCTTATTTATTTCAGGTGAAAGTGAAATCTGTCCTTGTTCTAAGTTCATCCCAGAATTGAGAGCATACTAAAGCACATTATAAGCAACACATGCGGTCTAAGAATCTTATAATGATATGGTCTTAATTCTCCTCTTCCATCTTTTGTGCTATTGTCATACATTTTACTTTTACATGTTATAAACCATCAATATATTTTTATTTTTCATATAGTCAATTATTTTAACAGCTATTAAGTATAAACAAAATGTCCTTTATATTTACCTACATTTTAAGCACTTTCTCAAATCTTAATTTCTTTGTGGAGATCCAAATTACTGTCTGATATCCTATTACTTCTGCCTCAAGAATTTCCTTTAGGACTTCCCTGGTGGCACAGTGGTTAAGAATCTGCCTGCCAATGCAGGGGACACAGATTCAATCCCTGGTCTGGAAAGATCCCACATGCTGTGGAGAAACTAAGCCCATGTGCCACAACTACTGAGCCTGCGTGCCGCAACTACTGAAGCCTGCGTGCCTAGCGCCTGTGCTCCCCAACAAGAGAAGCCATCGCAATGAGAAGCCCACCATACTGCAGCAAAGAATAGCCCCCTGCTCGCCGCAACTAGAGAAAGCCAGTGTGCAGCAACGAAGACCCAACGCAGCCAAAAATAAATAAATAAATATATTGAAAAAAAAAGAACTTCCTTTAACATTTTTCTGTAGCATAGATATGCTATTGCATTTTCCCAGTTTTTGGCTGAAAAAGCAGTTTTCCTTCATCTTTAAAAGATAGTCTTGTTGGGCATAGAATTCAGAGTCATCAGATTTTTTCTTCTCGTACTTTAAAGACATCACTCCACTGTTGTTTGGCTTGCACAGGTTTGTATATAACACTTCTTTTCCCCCCTTTGTCTACAAGATTTTCTCTGTAACTTTGGCCTTTCAGCAGTTTGAATATAGTGTGTCTAGTTTTTGTTTGTTTGTTTTTTAAATCCTTCTTGGCATTCTCTTGAGCTTTGTGCAACTGTGGTTTGATACATTTCAACATTTTCAGAAAATTCTTGACCACTATCTCTTCAAATATTTCTTCTGTCTCATTTTCTCTCTCCTTCTGGAATTCAAATTACGCATACATTAGACCACATGATTTTGTCCCACATCTTTTGAGTGCTGTGTTGTTTCTGGGTTTTTTGCTCTTTTTTTTTTTTTCTTTTTGAGCTTGAGTTTGGATAATTTCTATTTACCTACCTATCAACAACTTCACTCTTTCTTTCCTTGGCTGTGTCAAATCTGAATGTGTCTGTAGAAGACATTCTTATAATTTGTTATCCTGATTTTTTTATTCTACCATTTCATTTGACTCTTTCTTATAGCTTCTTTTTTTTCTTTTTTTTTTGGCCGTGTCACGAAGCATGTGGGATCTTAGTTCCCTGACCAGGGACTGAACGTGCACCCCCTGCAGTGGAAGCGTGGAGTCTTAACCACTGGACAGCCAGGGAAGTCCCTCTTCTAATTTCCTTGTCTGTTCATTCCTGTTCCTCACCTTTTCCACTGAGAGTTAACATGTTACTCACAATGATTTTATTTATTTTTATTTTTTCTCATAATGATTTTAGATTTCCTATCAGATAGTTCCAATATTCATGCAACCTCTAAATCTGGTTCTGATTGCTTTGTCTCTTGACAATGGGTTTGGAAGAGCTTTTTTGCTTTTTTCTTTCTTGTACTTACTGATATCTTGCTGCTCATAATGCATAGAACAGTAGAGATTGAGATACATAGTATTTATTACTGGATATGACACCTCTTCTGCTGGCCTGTAGAGGGTTGAGTCAATATAGTTAGGAATTGAGGTGGGTTTGTCTTTTGTTGTTGCTACATTTACCACTGGTTTTAAATTTCACTGGATTTACCTTGTGGTTAGGGTGAGAATTGGTTTACTAGAGACTTTTTCTCAATGTTCTGCTTCTACCTTAAGTCTTCTCTATTAGTTTGTTCCTCACAAGTGGTCTCTCCCTGCTCTTGCGCCTTCCCCCCACCATACACTTCTGTTGCTTGTTACCTGGTACTTGTTATTTGGTGCTTGCCGGGGGGGTGGGGAGGGCAGTGAGAGGCTGGAAGAGCTTTCTGTATTCCTGCTTCAGCCTCAGGTTCAGCCAGACCCTGTATCTCTGGTCTCAGGAATGGAGTTTTCTCAGTGATCCTGTACCTCACCCAGAGGTAGGAACCTGTAATGGACGGAAACTTCATTTTTACTTGATAAGCACTGAATAATAAACTCATTTTATAGTATAACATTATCTTCCCTCAAACAAAAATCTCCTGTTGGATTCCTTTTGTAGGGATCCATTAAAGGTGATGCTTTCTTCTTTGAGGTGAATCTGCTCCACTTCAGATTAATTTTATCTGATTATGAACCTCCCCACTCCAGTTTCAAGAGTAAAAGTAAAATCTTCCTTAGTATTTTTAAGATTGAGTGGAACCAGTAATATGCTCCCAACATAGCTAGAGATTTCTCACTCCCCAATGATAATCCTTTTCATTCTCTACTAGTACAGTCTTTGAGAATTTTTTTTTTTTTAAACATTTAGTTCCATTTCAGCCCAGGTGATCTAGATTTGAAACCTATAGGCCTATAGGCTAGTAGTTCTCAAATTTTATCTTGCATCATAATCCCTTGAGGGCTTGTTGAAAAAGACTGCTGGGCCCTATCTTCAGTTTCTGATTCAGCAAGTCTGGAGTGGAGCCCAAAAATTTGCATTTCTAACAAATTCCCAGGTGATGCTGACACTATTGGTCTTGTGATGTTCTCATGATGATCTACTGATATAGATTAAAAAAAAAATATATATATATATATATATATATATATATATATATATATATGAACTGGTTAAGTCCATTTTCCTTAAAGGAGTTTAGCTATAGTAAGTAGTGACCCTGGTATATCTAGTCACTTAAGATATGCAGCAAAAATGGATGCATATTTTTAGATATAGCTGTCCCTTCAGCATGCTGTGCAGTGTTTATGATGCATTGTAGGGAATGCAGGCAGCTTGGGCCTGAAATGTAAGAAGGCAGTTGTGTTGCCTTTCCTAACTTAAACTTGCAAGAGACTTATATTTTAGGACATTTGCCGCCCTATACCTGGAGTTTTAGGCTTTTTATCTCTCTAGCAAGAAGAGAAAAGGCAAAGTAAGGGGATTGGCTACCCCTTTTCTGATCAAATGTATGCACCTGTCATCAAGGTGCTTGTTTCATATGAAAAAAAAATCCTTTTCCATTTCTATTTGACTTCCTGGTAAACTGGATTCGATTGGTCTGCATGTGTCCTTTTTCCCAGCCAGGTATATGTGGTATGATTGGACACATGATCTTCTATTTTTAGACTATCACTGGTGTTACTCAAGGTTTGGGCTATATGATCTCCTTTTAACTATTAACATAGGATATCTACATTTTAGGTTCTCACAAGGGATTTTACTTTTGAATTCTCCTTTTCCATTTAGAATATGAACACGTGATATTGCAATGCAGTAGGTCTCAAAATATGGTCCCTGGACTAGCAGTATCAGCACCATCTGCGAACTTGACAGAAATACTAATTCACTTGCCCCATCCCAGACCCTAAATACTGAATTAGAAAATAAAAGTGGGGGGCTTCCCTGGTGGCGCAGTGGTTGAGAGTCCACCTGCCGATGCAGGGGACACGGGTTCGTGCCCCAGTCCGGGAAGATCCCACATACCGCGGAGTGGCTGGGCCCATGAGCCATGGCCGCTGAGCCTGTGCATCCGGAGCCTGGGCTCCGCAATGGGAGAGGCCACAACAGTGAGAGGCCCACGTACCGCAAAAAAAAAAAAAGAAAGAAAAAAAAAGGAAATAAAAGTGGGGCCTAAACTATATTCGAACAAGCTCTCCAGGTGATTCAAGCTTGAGAAACACTGCTGTAGGGGAATGATTAAGCTAACCAGTCCTGGGACAAGAAAGATAGTGAATACTACACACTTGGATTATAGTACTTTGATCTCTCTTGCAACTATGTCATAACATTTGTGGAAGCATATCTTATATTCTAGATTTTTGTTTTGAAAGCAGAAATAAGAAACGACCATCTGAAGAGAAATACTACCCCACAAAGTAGAAACAAATGAGGACAATGTACATTAGGTATATAGACCAACTGTAAAACCCATGAGAAAATTCCTTCCTGAGAAGTGATCCAAAATGTTTATTTTGCCCAATGAACTGATGGGCTTCTTTTACATAGTAATGATGTTTGTAATAATCCATTTGTCCATTTCTAACTTGGTTGTCAAAGAGTTTTAGCAAATGTTTTACATTTAATTGAGTAAGTTTCCCCTTAGGAAACTGAGCCTAGATTTTCTAATATAATTATCCTCCCCAATTTATAATCCAATTCTTATCTCTTGTAAAAAATAATTTTACAGCTATAGAGTATGTGGCTTTATTATAAAGAGCTACAAAATATTCTTTTTTTTTTTTTTTTTTGCGTTACGCGGGCCTCTCACTGTTGTGGCCTCTCCCATTGTGGAGCACAGGCTCCGGATGCGCAGGCTCAGCGGCCATGGCTCACGGGCCCAGCCGCTCTGTGGCATGTGGGATCTTCCCGGACCGGGGCACGAACCCGTGTCCCCTGCATTGGCAGGCGGGCTCTCAACCACTGTGCCACCAGGGAAGCCCTACAAAATATTCTTGAGAAAAGGGTATGGACAAAGATAGTAAAGCTCTTCAAGGAGCAAGTCTAGTGCACAGCATGTGGTCAATACATGTCTAAACAAGTCCCTCATCCAGCTCTCGCTGCCTCTCCGACGTTCCCTCCTACTATTCTACTTCTTGCTCACTTAGCTATATAACTACAATAGCCTTACCGTTTGTCAAAACACTCAAGAACATCTGCACCTCAAGGCCTGTGTTTACGCGGCTCCCTCTGCCTGGACATGCTCTTCTCCCAAACACCTGCAGTTTTTGCCCTCCCCTCCTTCCAGTTTTGGCTCAAATGTTACCTTCTCAGTGAGGCCTTCTCTGACAAGCTCTCCCTCATTCCTGAAATCTCTTATCTTGCTCTATTTTTTCCATAGTATCTGTTGTCTTCTAATATTACGTAGCTGCTTATTTTCAATCTTCCCATTCCTTGAATGTAACCTCCACAAGGCAGGGATTTATCTTTACCTGTTTGCTTCCGGGTGTATTCCTACCCCATAGGGCAGTCTGGCTTGGAAGCGCTAACAAGAACTTGAATGACTGAGACAAAGTCTGCAGGAATCAGAATGCTTATATTTAACACGTTACAAAGCTTTCTTAAAAACCTGTCAAGACTTTTTCCTCCACAAAATGTATCACAATTATTGATTTACTCTTCCCTTTGAAAAACATCAAGTAAACATCTACTATGTGCCAGGCACTATACTAACTGCTGAGAACAAAGATGAAAAAGACTTTGTCCTTTTATGGAGCTCATAGTACAGTAAAATAGAAGAAACAGATTAAAGAGAATTTAAAACCAGAAAACCAAGGTATGTATAGGGTGTCTGGAACATAGAAAATACTAAAATTTAGCTCCCCTCTTCTCTGGTTTTTCTACTACTGGTCACAGTAAAGGAAGTAGTGGACATCAGAGGTGCAGTCTAGCATGGAGTAAGAATGAGATGGGCAGGACTCTAAATTTCAGACCAAAAGAGTAGATGAGATTATACAACTCTTATGCAGAAGATCATTATGCAACAAGGTTAGCTGCATAACCTTGATCTGTAGGCTGATAAATGGCCCGGATGACCTCAGGATATTTTCTGGGAAGTATTATGTAAACTCTAAAAACATCCAAAATTAGGGATAATCCTGACATTCTAACAACTATGAATTTTAATGAAAACAAGAAATATGGGGTAGCGACTATCATTATTTACTAAAACACTTATTAGCCCATACTTACCAGCTGCCTCTTCTGTGGCAATTGCATTTTGTATGGCACACCTATACACTTCTTGACACATCCCCCCACTTTTGGTAACAGGAACTGGGGTCCACAGATGGATTAGATGCACACGAGTTGAGAGTCAGTGTTCCTGGAATCTGTTAGGATAGATGTGGCATGGTTACAGAGGTGTATTTTTTCCTTCTTTCCAATGGTTGAAGGAGGTCCTCTGAAATCCACCTCATTTCTTTCTCCCTTACTGACCCCAGAGTAAAAAAAATAGGTGTTTATGGTTAATTGGGTACATTATTCTAAAATTTTGCTTTAATATTATTCTAAGAAGAAACAATCCTATTAAAAATTTTTACACATTAAAAGATTCTTTGGAAATATGTTATAAACATTTATCAAATGATCCCAGAAAAAGTAAATTACATTCTAAAGTAAATTAGTACTTTTAAAAGTCACAAATTATTAATGTAATTTCTTCAAAGTAATAATATAATAATTACATTTGTTGGGCATCAATCCACTAAGCTCAAGAACTGTTCAAGGCACTTTACACAGACATGTCATTTACTTGAAAAAACTGAGTCTGAACGGATAAATGATTTGACCAGCGTCACACAATTATAAAGTAGTGTAGGTGAGATTTACATCTACATCTGACTGAATCCAAAGCTCCTTCCACCCTGTCAAGTTTTTAAAAAATCAGTACCCCATAGGTTTTGAAAAGATATGCTATGGATCCCACAAAATTTTGATTCAAATTGTTTGCTAAAATGCTTTCCTCAAATTTATAAATACTCACATACATGTCAAATTGTAAAACACTGGAGAGCACGTACACACTAAGTTATATTGTCAAGTTATCTCATTTTTGTGTGGAGCTTCTTATGTCCTGTACTTGGTCTTGATTTTCTTTAGGTCAGAACATACACTAGAGTATACTGCTAGAGCACATGTTTAGCACGGTTATTGTGAAAGCAACTGAAGTTAAGATGCATCTGATCAGTAATGCTCTGATCCTAAGAATTATATAGTAACAAGTGAGAGTCATGCTGTTGTCACACATATCTTATACAGACCTATTTTATGTTTTGAGTACAGGCATCCTTCAGTATCTGTGGGGGATTGATTCCAGGACTGCCATGGATACCAAAATCTGTGGCTACTCAAGTCCCTTAAACAAACTGGCATAGTACTGTTGGCCCTCTGTATCTGTAGATGCAGAGGGCCAACTGCACTTTCTTTTGGGTTGGGGTCATATCTGTGAGTTAATGTGAATACAAATTTTATCTGTTTTATATATTGGTATTCCACACATTTTCAGTGGGGGAGAAAAATTTGCTGCTAAAACCACAGCACTATCAATGTTGCCTATCTTACTTGGGAATAAGAAAGATTCTTGGGAATTAAGCTCCCATCACCAATTAAAAAAATCTATTTTTGAAGGATGCAAAGTTTCTTTTGCATGTAGGTATATGAAAATCTTTTACAAATTTATGGTCTACTGGGCATAGTTAGAATTTGCACCAGGAAATCAACTAGACGCTTGAGCATTAAAAGCATTAATCTTTTAAAAAATCCCATTACAGGGCAAATGGTTTAGTTAATAATAAGTCCTAAGGAGAGAAAAAATTAGTGGGTGTGGGGGCAGGGATGTGGGATTAGAGAAAGAATTTGGAAGAAAAAAACCAAGAAATGCCATCCTCAAAGTGTAAAACGATCAAACTAAGTGATATAGGGGGAAAAGTCCTAGATTAGGATCTGAGGAAAAAACAATGGCAACCACCACTAAGTTTGAGTAAGAGCTCTGCTTTGTACTAGGCTTGGGATGTTGACCCAGTTAATAATATGTACATCTCAGCTTTCTCACCTGAAATTTCTCACCTTTATTCACCCAGCCTGTTGTAAGAATCAAATGAGGTATCCTATTGAAAAAGACTTGTATCAGAACAAACCTATAAGAATAATTGAGCGTGGGGAAGGGGAGAGAAGGTAAATCCTTCTCTTTCCCACTCCCATTGTCACAGACCTGTAAGACAAAGTACAGGCCCTACATACAAGCTGAATATTATTCAGGACAAAATCTACTAATATTTCTCATTTCTTTCACATTTCCTCCGTTTTTTCTCTTCAGCCTTTTAAAATTAAAATATAGTTAATTTTTGTGACCTATGTTTACTGGAATTTAAGCAGTGACAAGCTGTGACAGCCGGGCTCAAAAATGCTTACTTCTAATACATTTTAGAAAACTTGTAGTAAAATTTCAAATTATAGTAATAAGATAGAATTATTTATGTCACATTATAGAATTTAAAATTTCTGACTCCTGTGTTTTTAAATTTATTACGTTGTAATCTGCTCATTTTGGGGGTTTGGAACAGCAATATGACACTATGTCACTTACCTAAGAAAGCACTCTGTTGTTTCACAGCACATAACCCCAGAGAACCTTTCTAAAAGGAAAGCCAAGAGATGTATTTAGGGACTTCCCTAGTGGTCCAGTGGTAAAGAATCCACCTTCCAATGCAGGGGACGCGGGTTGGATCCCTGGTCGGGGAACTTAGATCCCACATGCTGCAGGGCAACTAAGCCCGTGTACCATAACTATTGAGCCCGCATGCTGCAAACTACAGAGCCCACATGCTCTGGAGCCTGTGCCCCACAACTAGAGAGAGAAAACTCACACACCACAACTAGAGAGAAACCTACGCACCACAACGAAGAGCCCAAGCCACAACAAAAAGATCTCGCATGCCTCAACGAAGACCCCACGTGCTGCAACTAAGACCTGATGTAGCCAAAAAAAAAAAAAGAAAGAAAGAAAGAAAGAAAGAAATGTATTTAGCTATTTAGAGATATATAATAGGAAAATAAATACTTCATTCTACACCCAATCCTTTTTGGACAATGGCTCTCACATGTACATTACCCCTGTGGAACATGCAAATTCAGACACACAGAGACCACACACAGCGTAAAACATGGAACATCACAGAAGAGACTGCTTATCAGTCAGCTTTCATCTTTTCAACCAAAGGTTTTCTCTAGCAAGATATGGCTAATGGATTGTTAATAACTGTTAACAGAGTTTGCTCTGTTTTCTGCTTATAATGACAAAGTGAAGGACAACCTACAAGGCTGTTATTTCCTACGGGAAATACATTGTCCTAGTTTGGAAACAATTTGACCTCTGGATATTTTCTTCTTACAACAACACTCAGTGAGTGCTGACACTGGGAGTCATGACTGTTTCAGATTAGCCAGGAAAGACTAAGTGGTAATAAACCTTTAAGCAAAAGAATAAAGTAGCCTAATGGATTAGTGAATATCTACTTTACGTATGAATACTCTCCTAGATAATTCTAACTTTGCATTTGGTTTGAAGTATTTGCATGTGAAATTTTCTGTATGGAGGACAAAGAACAGTAATATCTATCATTCTGTGAGCATGCACAGGGAAAGTACTGGAAGTAGAAACAAGAGACACAGGCTTACTACAAGTCTTTTCCCAAATCAGAAATGCCTCTTATCTACTTACAGATGTGTAGTAGATGGGGGTTGAAACTTGGACAAATCTAGGTTGGAGAATGATCTACTATTTTACATTTCAATGGAATATTATCTTTATACGTATTCCCAAGCCTATGTTTGCAACTACAAAAAAGCATAGGTTTAATTTGGAAGCCACAAAATATTTAGGTAAATGAAATCTTTTGCTACAAAGCTACTATCTTGAAACTCACTTTTATCATTATTTTTTACCCACTTATTATCATAAAAAAACTAGTTCTCAGATTCTGCACACAGACAGCTTTATGTAAAATATATAAACATTTGTCCAAATTGATACACAGATTGCATAAATATGGCAATTAAGATTGCATTTACAGATGTGCATGTACAATGTTGTGCAAATTATCACAATATTACAATTTCAAAAATTATTCCAATTGGAATCCAAGTAAAGCAATTAGTGAAAAAATACCCATGCAGAATTTAAATATCTCAGAACAAAGTTTTAAACGTCTTCAGTAAAAGTTCACACATTTAAAATAGTTTTATTCATTTTATTTGTATATGTCAAAATACATTTTTATTTCCAAAATAGTGGGTTTTGCAACTAGTTTCATGCAGAAACAAGGTCTGCTCAATACTACCAATAAAATCAATATAGCACAGTAGCTGTTCAGTTTTAGATACAAAGAATAAATAACCTAAATACAAAACACTAAAATATTAGAAACATGTATTTAATCATTCTTCACAGGCATCCAAACTTCACAAATATAATCCTTAGCATGCCTAACTGTTGTGCAACCAGAACATGTTGCAGTCACTCAAACTGACCAATTATCTGTATATTTTACGTCCACATAAGACCATGGAAATTCTTTATATTCAGACCAACCATTCATACAGTTCAAATATAACCAAAAGTAAAATTCCCACAACTATCCTTGTACCTTTAAAAATCAAGAATCCTGAGCTTGGTAGTAAGAGCATAACCTTATATCTTCATAAAACCAATCAAGAAAGAGAGGACTTAAAATCCTGCTTACCAAAACACCTTTTCCCAACCCCAAAGTAATCTAAAATAGGCAGTAGAACACAATGACCTTTTAAAATGAAGGGGGTACAAATTCACATTTAATATAGTATACAATACAATCAATAATACAATTAGCTACTATAAGCTTTACAATGTACAATTTATTCAAATGGCTGAACTGTTCAGTGGTTAAGGAGACAGTTATGTGCCAGAAAGAGTATTTTTTGCATGGTTTAATGAAAATATAAAAGCTATTTGTCCAAATAAAAGCCATCTTCATATGTACTTGGTTTTGCTTTTTTTTTAAAAAAGGCCACTGAAATGTATAAAATGGTCTGAACATGATGGTGGTATCAAAGTCAATGCCTCTTCACATGGCAATAACAGTGCATTTAACACGAACTCACGTTAAGTCTGCAAATGATTTCATAGCATTACTTTGGCTAGCACAACAGTTATAGACAGCACTCAGATAAATACAGGTATGTGAAATGTGAAGCAATTACCTTATGGAACTTTAATTATGGTTGAATACTATCAAATGAAAACTGCAAATAAAAGTAAAAGCATTTTACAGTAGAAAACTTTTGTAAAGATAGGGCTCCACATAAACGTGTTATTTTAAAAGTCTTTATATCACATTGTTAGCAAATTTTGTTTTTAACACTATTATGGAGTAGCCTACTTTGCATTAACAGACATTTGAAATAAGAAAACAGTCAAGCATGCCATGTGGTGGTCTAAAAATCAAAACAATACACTTATTTATATATACAGCATCACTCAGTACCTGCTAAAATGAATGTGAAGATTAAAGAATCTAACATCTTATACTACAATAATAAAAAACAAACAAAACAAAAGTGACCAATGAAGGCAGAAAACAGGACTTAAAAGAATCTAATCTCAACTGACTTTAAAGCATTCATATAAGGAATAAATGCATATTGCACAAACAGTGAAAGCAAATGTTCCACCAAGCAATTCAGTTCCAGGTGGGGGACAACACAGCATTAGCCTAATACATGACAATGATCTCAGAAGAGCAAGTGTTCTTTTCTGTAAATGAGAAAGCTGTGAGACAGGAGAAGGGTCTGCCACATGAAGAGTTAGAAGGAAAAAATACAAACCCAAACTCAGATGTAAAGCAAAAAAAAAAAAAAATTAAATATCGAAAAACTGGAAACTGTGGCACATCAAAAAATGCTGAATAACTGTCTTCTGTGAGAGCTGAGTTTTTGTTGACACAAAAGTATTTATGTACAACTAAGGCTTACTGGTTAAATATCTGAGGCATATCTGGCCTTGAACACTTTCCTTATATGCTGGAGCTGTAAACAAGTTTTCTCAGTCATAAAAAAAAAAATCTTCTCAGCAGCTGCATTAACATGAAACAATGGTCTTGATACAAGGAAAAAAAAAAAAAAAAAAGAAAAACACCAGAAAATTAAACAAAACAAAACTCCTAGATAAGAGGGCATTTGGCAGGATATCCAAAAATGACAGTCTCCAAGGATTCTTCCCAGGCTTCCAGTGACTGTCAATTATGGTCCACTGGGTTACTAATATGTGCAATTCCAATTACTTGCTGCTTTTTCTTTTTTTATTTGGAAAGTTTGCTTATAACTCTGATCAAGGCCCCATTTTCATCCTTTAGCCTCTGGTTGTCTGCTTTTAGGTCTGGTAACATCTATGAGAGGAAAAACAGAAGAGAAAGTTTTAATTCAATAAAAAGATAAAATATGATTCTTAATAAATGTTATATTTTTACCACAAGACACATGAACAAGCTTTGTCAGTTATATATATTTCTAGTGACTAAAACATGTATCAGGAAGAACCTCCCCCATTTGTGAAGCTAATTAGTTTAATAAATGATGAAATGAAAGGTTTATTCCCCCAAAGTTATCAATTGAAATGTACTAAATCACTTGACATTATGAGTCACGAGCACACCATATTAGAGCAGCCAAGGAAAGGAAGCCTATTTTTGTTAGGATAGGCTCTTAAAGGGAATTCCTTTAAGAGTTCCTGTCAGCCTAAATTAAGGCCTTTTGCTTTATTTATGTCAGACCTCAAACCATACTGTTATTCCACAAGAAAACCAGTTTAGGGAAGTTTTGAGGGAATTAGACTTGTTCTAAATTATTAAAATTCTTTAAATGATTTACCTTGTACTAAGTTTAAGTGCCTAGTACAATGTCTGATCCAAGATAAGTGCTCAATTAAATGGTAACAAAGCAATTATTACTATCATTAGAATAGTATAAAATAATTTATAAGCCAAAGCAGTAAGTCTGAATTTATAAAAATTTTCAAGCATAGAAAAATATAAGTAGTATTTGGAGTAAATAGAAAAACACACCCTTACATCCTGAAAACAAAACTATTTTTTGTTTTACAGACAAACTGAATGAGGGGGTGGAATTATTATAAGTTAATTGGATTTTCTACTAAGAATGATTTAAATCACATGTGCTCTGCCAGATTTGCTTGGAAATGGAATAGCTTATATTTTAGACATTAAAATATACTTTCCAAGATATTTAGGTCTCTTTCCTCAGCTTTCAAAATGTACCAGGTTATCAAATTAGATAAAAGTAAAACTACTTGCAAAATTACCTTAAGCAAAATCTTTATGAAGAGTTTAATATTATGTGGAACCAATCAATTCTTACCTGCTCAGAATGCAGGGATATAAAATACAGTAATCTGAAGTTTATTAGGATAAACTAATAAGTTTATTAGGATACCGCTGTTAATAGAGAACTACGTGAATATTAACGAAGATGGTTCTGACTGAAAATGACATTATTTTGAAAAGCAGATAATTCATGTTTAATCTTCGGCTTCAACATATATTAATTATGTGTAAAATACATGTTCCATTTTCTTTCTAGTAAAGAGTTTTAAACAGCCATATTTTTAAGTGCTAAAATATTCGTAGAGCCAAAATGTGCACTAGCTTTGCAAAAGTGCAGACAAGTCTTTTATCTAAATGCCTCGATCATTCCCTCAGTTTACTGCAGTTTATCAGTCACAATACACAATTAGTGACACTTTCTAACATTCTGAGAAGCCATGCATAATTAAACAGTTATATGATAAGCTCCAGACACAATGGCATTAATTTGTAAAAGTGAGCTCAAGACACGCTTACTAATACAAAAACACCTGCCTGGCTCTACTAAGAAGAAATGATGAAACTATAAATTATAGATTCACAGACTGCAGTTGCCTACAGAACCCTGAGCGCTTGGCTACCACTCTTGTCAAGGCCCTATTCTCAGTCAGCAGTCGCTCATTTAATTCTCTCAGAGTTTGAATTTGCTTTATTTGGTGCAGATTCTGCAGGAATCAGAACATAAAGAAATAGAAAATAAAAAATAAGAAAGTGGAAAAGAGTACAATGAAAACATAAAGAATCACAGATAACAAATGTAAGAAGAAAAAAATTAAGAGTCTTAAAAGAATATTTCATGAAATTTGCAAAAGTAAACAGTGTAGTTCTAAAATTCCTTATCAAACAAAATACACAGGCAAACAAAATCCAAAAACATTTTCTCCAAAGCCATTCAATAATGTTTTAATAAGAAAGTAAATAATTCAATAGAAAAACATTTAAATCTTGAAATTCTAATTCTATGGGCATAATTTCCTATGCATTAGTCCATTAATTCATAATGTGATAGATATTTTATGCAAGACAGTGTAATAAGAGGTAATCAATTAACTATGTCATTCTTTTTTTTCCTGAGAAGAATGTACCTTCCAATATTCAAAATGAACTTATTTTCACAGGTGATGCAGAGTTTGATAAACTGTACCTCTGACTGTCCACTACTCTAATGTTCTTTATTTTTATTTATTTATTATTTTATTATTATTATTTTTTTTCGCGGTACGTGAGCCTCTCACTGTTGTGGCCTCTCCCGTTGTGGAGCACAGGCTCCAGAAGCGCAGGCTCATCGGCTATGGCTCACAGGCCCAGCCGCTCTGCGGCGTATGGGATCTTCCCAGACCGGGGCACGAACCCGTGTCCCCTGCATCGGCAGGCGGACTCTCAACCACTGCGCCACCAGGGAAGCCCCTAATGTCCTTTATTTTCAAAAGAGAACATTTCTATAGTGATCCTTCCTCACCAGTTATTCTCCAAGGAACAGAGTATTTGAACTACAACAAATAAATGATAAATCCTAAATCTTATAGTCATTATTGTCCAATTTATTCTATACCTGAACATCAAAAGTGCCATGAAAACTGATTAACAAAAAGATTTGAGTTTTAAATACTTTTCTAGCTCACCTAAAACCTGGATTTAGGAAGAAAGAAAAGCACAAGATATAGATAACTCACAAACTGTATAAGCGGCTTTAAGAACAATTAATGTAAACATAGTATCTGTAATGGAACTGTAAAATTTGAGTTTATACTGCAGCATGATTTACTTACTTTGAGCTCTTCTTCCATTTCAGATATTCTTCTTTCTAGAGCTCTTCGTTCCTAGGTGAATTTAAGGTACTAATGTTAATGACATAAGTATTATATTCTTAAATTTTCTTCTAAATTGTGAAATAGTGACACTTTAGAATAAAAAATTAAATCAGGAGCAGTGTAGAAAAAGATGCGATGCCAGTGATGTGTAAAGAGCTTTCCAAAATTTGAGAGAAATAAATATGAAGATCATTATTTTGTTACTTCCTGTAAGCTCTTTCTTTAAAGCTTTGACTTTCTGGTAAGATGCTACATAACACGTTTAAACTGTTTTTAGTTCACATAAAACTTAGGTTAGGGATAGAGTAAACCAATACTCAAGACTGAGGATTGAATAGAAAAGAAAAAAAAAAAAGAAACTCACACAAAGATGCAATTACTCTATAGTGATAAAAAGCAGAAAAGCAAGAAGCAAACGTGCCTAAAATATCTGTACTTTAAATTTCAAAAGGATCTAAGAGATGTTCATCTCCTCCACCCACAATGTTAACTAGTCATTATTTGTCCAATTGACTTTATAGCTTTGTATTTAGTTTGATACTCTACATAGCATTAATGCAGTGAATCTAATGAAGAAGCAACTGCAGCATTTATTTTAAACTACCTTGTTTCAAAGAGTGATAGGCAAAGGCAACATACAGTATATTACTGCAGTGTACAGTTTTATTCTCCCTTAAATAATAAGCATTCTAAGGTGTTATGCAAAAAGCAAGCAGCAGTAATTAATGTGCTTAAAACTTTGGTTAGGTCATACCGCCCAGAAGATACTGACTCTTGCCGGTCACCTTTCAGATACAAACCATTTAAATTTAGTTTAATCACACTGAAACTATTTCTAAGACATTCTTTCCCAGATTAATAATTAATGTTGATATTTAGTAAAGCAGTACATTTACTGTAAATGTTAACATTTTTAGAGTATGTGATTTTAAAAAATAGATGAAATCCTACCCATAGTCTTATAAGTACTGTGTTATTCTACTATTAGCATGTTTAAACATTATTACACAGACAAAAATGTTACTTTTGATAAACAGACCTTTCTCCTATTTAACAATACATCCATGACACATTCATAAAAACCACTGCACTTCTCAAAATACTAGGACATATAGTATTATATTTGATCCTCATAACTTTGTGAAATATCAGCAACAGCATTATTTCCTCCAACTGACAGGTAACAACCCCATCATTCTCAATTTTATTATGTGCCTTCAAGATTTTAACTATGTAGTGGTAAAGCAAGACAAGAGCACTATACTGAACTGCCTCACTGCCAAACTGACAACTGTAAAGTTGCAGGAAATTTCTTATATTTAACAAATAAACTTATTACCATTTAAAAATATGGTTAAGAGAAAAAAAATGCATATAAAGTGCTTAACTCAGTGCCTGCCTGGTATGTTAAAGAGTGCTGAATAAAAGTTAGCAGTTAGTATTAATACTATGATTACCAATGTCTGTTAAACTGAAAGTAGATTAGCTACTTCATAATTTGTCTGCATTTGACAGGCAGAAAGAGGAGGTCAGGTGAGAATGTCAGAATATGAACATGTATATATTGTAGGTGTATAAGCCTAGATGAAAAAGAAAAAGATAAACATTAAACCATCACTTATCTCTACATGATAGGGAGATTTTATTTTCATCTTTTGTTAAAATTTTTGTAATAAATACATTACTTTCACAAAAATAAAATATTCTTAAAAATGTGACTATCTCAAAGATAAATAATATTTTGATTAAGTATATGGTTATCTATGTCTTTCATCTCAACTATTAGTATGGATAAAAGAGAACTGAAAACATTTCTTTACTGTTTCACATATCTTGGATGTAAAATTCAGTAAGTTATATTGTGGTACAATAATCAACATTAAATTTAATAAAATAAGTGATTCCAAATTTTTAGCAATTATAAGTTAGATCAATAGTTTTTTAAATGGCCCAGAACAATGATTTTTAAAACCTCATGAAATCATAATAAAACTAGGAGTTATTATACTTTACAATTTAGTAAATGACATAGACATTAACTATTATGTTTATATATTTGGTATTTTTATCATTTCTCTCCTTTTTTGGGGTCAACAAGGTAAATTTTTAAAATGGAATGGAAGAAAATATTCTCATATCAAGTGCTCTTGACTATTTATTCTTCGATCTAGAGATCAGAGCTCCACAGTATGTAATTTCTTCTCTGGCTGAAACCTTCAAAATCTAGCCACTGCTCAGCTGTACTACAGGTACTCTTTGAGTTAATTTTTCCACTAACTTTTGATCATTTATAGATCTTCAACTGCTCAGACTAAACTTGTGGAGTTTTTCTTATGCCCACTGCCAAATCCCTGGGCAATAATAATAATAAAAGGAGAAAAATACAAGTGAATATATCACGGCCAGATAAAAAATTGTAGAAAGACATAAAATGGTAAAAGGATTTTCTTGTAATCTTTTTTTTGTTTGTTTTAGAAGAGCCTACTTAAGTTAAATATTTAAACTCAAAATTAAATAAAATATTGTTAAATTAACTTTAAAAAGAATTTGAAAATTTGGTCCCCAGATCTTTAAAAACTTTAAGAATGGAAGTATTTTAATTTTGTAAAGAATTAAACTAAATGTATAGATGATTAAAGTGTTTTAAGTATATTACCACAGAAAATCAAAGAGAGATAAATGGCATTTTAAAAATATCAGATTCACTATCACAATGTGTACATTTCATAATTAAGGCAAGATTTTTTTTGTACATTAAAAGAATAACATGGTAAATTAAATTTAACAAGGTAATTTCACCCCATAAGACTCTATAAAGAAGGTAAGCTAGAAAACATTCATAATCAAATTATTGAATATTAATTTAAACTAATTAAAACTACCATCTATAAAAACAAAACTAAAGAAAACCAAAAAACCTACCATTGCTTATATAAAAAACAAAGGGGGAAATTGATTACTTATTCAGTAAGATGGACACTTACCCTTTTTTCCATTTCCAGTAGTGACCTATCAGCAAATCTTTCTTGTCTCTGCAAGGAAGTAAGAAATATAGAAGAGATGTAACTGCAATAAAGATGGGGAAAGGGAGAGGACCACAGTAACTCTCCTCTACTGGTATTCAAAGAAATCACACTATTCAGGAGTAATACACAGGTGTAAGCAAAGAACAGAGAAAACAGGATTTCTACTGAAATAATAAAGAGCTAGAGGAATGCTTAGGAATACAATGGTCTCCACAGTTCTCATCGTTTATGTATCGTTTTTCCTCGGGTCTTTACAGTTGAGCTGAGAGTAAGGATGGGTGAGTACTATGGAGCAAAGCCAAAAATAAACTAGTTTTCCCTCCGATGTTCAAGCTCTCTCTTTTCCTACACCAGGAAGAGTGGCTAACCTTAGTGCTCAGATTCCACGACCTTGACTGAAATGTACTTTGGACCAGGTTGTGTGACTGTATCCATGCAGTCAGACTAGTAAACTGGCCTTTTGGTCCTCTTTCACAGCTACCTTAGTTTTGCTCACTCCTTCTCTAGAGTTTTTTTTCCCCAATCATCCATGTTCCAAAACTGGTAAGAAGGTTCATATCCACTGTCACTTATAAGAAATCCTAGCCATATAGCTTTTCTTCTCGTAAGGTCAGGTCTCATTTGTTTCTGCTTCGTGTACTACACAATCAACTAAAGTTGATAAATACTGAGATCTGGGGGATGAAAAGGGCCCTTGGGGTTTTAAGCCACATGCTGCACTCAATACCAGAGAGCTGTGCATATGGGTATTGAGCACAGGACACAAGTGCTTAGTTCTCATTTACATTATTGACCTCTGTTCATACATCTCCCTTGGGATTCCTGGTCTATTTGCTGAAAATGAATTCATCAAAAGGCTCATTCCCCAGAAGCCAATCTGCTGAATAACCAATTTAAAAAATTTACCAAACATGGTTTTTGACAACTACTTAATAAGAATGCTCTGCTATGATCATTAACCACAAAATATACTTAAAAAAGCTCTCTCTACATACACATATATGGTTCATCACTGATTAAGCACAACTTCACTGTTTACTTTGGTGATTTAAAAAACATTTCTTGGGACTTCCCTGGTGGCGCAGTGGTTAAGAATTTGCCTGCCAATGCAGGGGACACGGGTTCAAGCCCTGGTCTGGGAAAGTACCACATACCGTGCAGCAACTAAGCCCAAGTGCCACAACTACTGAGCCCACATGCCACAACTACTGAAGCCCTCACGCCTAGAGCCCATGCTCCACAACAAGAGAAGCCACCGTAATGAGAAGCCCGCGCACTGCAATGAAGAGTAGCCCCCTGCTTGCCACAACCAGAGAAAGCCTGCACGCAGCAACAAAGACCCAAAGCAGCCCAAAAAATAAATAAATAAATAAATATATTAAATAATAAATAATTAAATAAAAACCATTTCTTTAGGGGACTTCCCTGGTGGCGCAGAGGTTAAGAATCCACCTGCCAATTCAGGGGACATGGGTTCGATCCCTGGTCTGGGAAGATCTCACATGCCGCGGAGCAACTAAGCCCGTGCACCACAACTACTGAAGCCCGTGCACCTAGAGCCCATGCTCTGCAACAAGAGAAGCCAACGCAATGAGAAACCCGTGCACCACAACGAAGAGTAGCCTCTGCAACTAGAGAAAGCCCATGTGCAGCAACGAAGACTCAACTCAGCCAAAAATAAATAAAATAAATAAACAAAACAAAACAAACCAAACATTTCTTTATATAATTTTCTCTTCTGTCAACCCTTTCAACATTCATATTTTTGTATCATCAGGGCTTGTAAACCAAGTTACTTTTTGACCCTTTTTTGCACAATTTCTTTTTTAACGTTATAGTACATAAATAAAGATCTAAATCATGGCCATCTAACTTGTTTTATTTAATTTTTTTTTCCCCACACTGCACAGGTTGCAGGATCTTAGTTCCCCAACCAGGAATTGAACCCGTGGCCTCAGCAATGAAAGCATGGAGCCCTAACTACTGGACTGCCAGGGAATTCCTAATCTGTTGTTTTAAATGATTTTTTTTGTGCTTACTCTTCCTGGAAAAATAGAAGTTAATGTATTCCCATTGCTTACTGTTAGAAATCAAATTCAGAATTTCAAATAAGATGAGACTTTCAGGGATTTCCCTGGTGGTACAGTGGTTAAGAATCCACCTGCAAGGCAGGGGACACAGGTTCGAGCCCTAGTCTGGGAAGATCCCACATGCTGCGGAGCAACTAAGCCTATGCACCACAACTACTGAGCCCGCATGCCACAGCTACTGAAGCCCACAACCTAGAGCCCGCGCTCTACAACGAGAAGCCACCGCGATGAGAAGCCCGTGCACTGCAGCGAAGAGTAGCTCCCACTCACCACAACTAGAGAAAGCCTGTGAGCAGCAACGAAGATCCAACACAGCCAAAAATAAATAAATAAATTTTTAAAAAGATGAGACTTTCAGCTAATTCTGATATACTTTTGATGTTTTTATTTTATTTTTAATTAATTAATTAATTTTATTTACTGTTTTTATTTTTGGCTGCGTTGGGTCTTCAGTGCTGCTTGCAGGCTTTCTCTAGTTGAGGCGAGCAAGGACTACTCTTCGTTGTGGTGTGCGGGCTTCTCATCGCGGTGGCTTCTCTTGTTGCGGATCACGGGCTCTAGGTGGGCATGCAGGCTCAGTAGTTGTGGCTCACGGGCTTCGCTGTTCTGCAGCATGTGGGATCTTCCCGGACCAGGGCTCAAACCTATGTCCCCTGCATTGGCAGGTGGATTCTTAACCACTGCGACACCAAGGAAGCCCAACTTTAGTTAATATTTTTGGTAAATATTCTAGTTAAAGCTGTTAAAATAACAATTGGTAAACCTGGTGAATTGACATTTGACAAAATCATTATTCATCAACTGGTTTCTGGTAAATTAACCTATTTCCCTCCCTTGGAGACTGTACAGGGAGTAGGGTGGCTGGGTTAAGGCAGGATTCAAGGATTCTAGAGTCCTTGGCTAAATACTATCACACAGACCTAAACTTCAACTTTAATTCTTTTGGCTGTGCTGCACCTTTTGCACGATCTTAGTGGATCTTAGTTCCCCAACCAGGGATTGAATCCGGGCCCACGGCAGTGAAAGCACGGAGGCCTAACAACTGGACCACCAGGGAATTCCCAAGATTAATTCCTAACAGGATGATCGTTCCCTTGGAAAAATTCCACATGACTATCAAAACTGCCACTACAGTTACAAAAGAAATGTTAAAAAAAACCCCCAAAACATCAGGTGGAAAGATTCACAGTAGACTTAAATGCTCAGGATAAGTAATTCTAAAATTGAACAGAAAGTTTAATGCCCTATCAGTTTTACTTTTACATATATCCCTAAATTTTTCAAATGACATTTACATAGTGTAAGATACTAACTTTGAATATTTACTCAATATCTCATACTCTAATTACCCCTCCTATTATTAATTCAGTATACTGGGCATGATACTTAGAATGCCTGCTAAGGCAGAAGCTGTCATACTCTTTAATGCAGTGACTTATTTCTCTGGTGACAGTCAATGGGATCAGAAATTGGTACCTGACCCAAAGGAAGCTTGCAATAGTTAGTTGTCCAGTGTCCTATGAAATGGTCACTAATAGGTCCATGGGCACTAACAGGACTGCTTCACGTTGATGATAACTGGCTAATTCTATCAGTTCCCCTCTCTTCTAGAGTTTGAATGAGAAACATATAGGAAGAGTTAGATGACAAGAGAGTAGGTAGAAAAGCAGAGAAACATATAGGAAGAGTTAGATGACAAGAGAGTAGGTAGAAAAGCAGAGAAACATAGAGATGGCAGCAAGCAGTGGAAACACAGATTAGCTGAATCACCATAAGACAGAATACTACAGTAGGGAGCAGTGGACACTTTTATTTAGAAAATATTTATTTAGAAAATTTATTTAGAAAATATTATGACCAAATCTCTAGAGCTGAAACTAGTTATAATATTTTGCAGCGGCTCACTAAGCTACTAATGCAACCTGAAGAATGATGACGTTCCAGTTTACCATGAAGCCTAAGTGTAAGACGGCAAGTTTAAACTTGTGTGACAGTCCAAGTTTTTATGACACCTCACTGTGAAACGTGTTCTTGTTCTGTACTTCACTGTGTATTTTCACAGTAAACCCTCATTACCTGATGGAATCTGAGTCTTCATAACCTCACAAGGTTAGTGTGATACCTGCAAATTTAGCACAGTCTCCACTGTACATAGACAATTGCTTCACAATGTAATAGTGGTTAACAACAAAAAAGGACCTGGTAATAAGTTTAAGTTCAACATAGAGAAGTAATTTTAAAAATTATGAGAAAGGTGAGTATAAAAGAATGGTCACAGAAAGTATGCAGTCTCATTTATAGAACTGAGGATGCCATTTTAGATCAGTGTTTTCAAACTGGATTCTAAAAGTTTAGTGCAGAAATGTGTTTATGCTAGAAAGTCTTATGTTAAAATTAAACAAGTTTGTTTCCTTAAAAATTACAGGACTCGTTAGAGCCTTTAACATATAAATAAACCCTGTAAAATCTCCAAGATATAGAACATATAGTATTTCTCAGTTTCTTGGATCACAAAGCTCTTTCCTCTTCTTTTTTTTGTTTTGAAGGGGGGCAAGAGAAGGAAGAGGGAATGTGCCAGAACTATCTCCCAGAACTAGTGTTTTATGAAAAAAGAGCTTGGGAAACAATTATTAGATCATACACATCCTAGATCATATGTACAAGGCTGTGAGTTCTGCTTGGCTATCCTAGTTTTCTTGTCTAAAATTATCTCTACTAGGTTGTTGCACAGAAGGAAGGTAAAAGGAGTTATGACTAAAATTATCTTCTTCCAGAATTATTATGTCAAATTATTAAACAAATTATGTCAAATTATTAAAAAGGTTCTTTTTATTAAACAGGAAACATTCATAATGAATAAAAATTATTATACAAAATTTTATGGCTTTAAGAATATTCTGTATAGATAGATGCTTTGCCTTGCTACACTTGGTATGCTGTAAATAAGCATTTAAAATCCTTCATGTACCACAACATAGGTATTAAAAGGCTTAAAAATACTTTGACTTTCTACCGTAAGGCTATATACGTTCATATTTTAAATTCACTTTAGAAGAAAATAAATTATCGGTAAACTGTATTATTTTGATCCTGTCCTATTAATAAATAAGCTTTTATCAATAACCAAACATATCTAGAACACAAGAGAACATTTCAATGCAATTTTCAGATAGAATAAATCACAACCATTATCTTTAGAGTAACAAAGACAAAAAGGTACAAACCTGGGTGGCCTTTTCCAATTGTAATTTAAGATCTGTCAGTTCCATATTTGTATCATGTAGTTGTGCTTTCAGCTTTTCATTTTCAGCTAGAATTTGTTCATAAAGCTATACAAATTAGGGGAGAAGAACAAATTACTTTTCTGCTTTTTTACTATTTTAAGAAGATTTCCCATTGATTACTTTACAATATTAAAACAGAAAGATTAATGTAACATATGAACTATTAAAAAAAGCATTAAAAATATTTTAATGCTTTGTGGTCTCAAGGCAGAAATTTTTGGTTATTCAGGTGTATCTGTCCCACATAAACTCTTTAAAAACTAGTTCTGGTATTTAAAATTTATTACTTCACTGAAAATCCTGACTTTTCAGTTTGATTAAAAAAATTCAGTTATCTGATAAAGAGGGACCACACAGTGACCACAGCTGGAGTTCAGGAGCATTATGATTTTTATTTGGGGCCTCTGAGCTTTTCTGCCTATCATTCACTCTTTAATTCCTGATACTGAGATGGGAGTATCAGTTGCATTTATCATTATACTTGTATTATTTTTACTAAAGGTAAAAGGAAAGCAAAATATTTCTTGAACACTTTCATAGCACTTGAATCTACTACTTCTTTTTTCCTCATCTCTACTACTACAACCATAGATGTCTATAATCATCTCTTACCTAGATATTTCTATTATTAGAATTGTTCTCCTGACCTCTCTTTAATCTGTTTTATACAAAGCAGCAAGAGTTAAATTTTCAAAATGACAATCTAATAATTTTCATAGGCCAACCATTCCATTAACCTCCATACATTAAAAACCCTTGAATGGCTTCCCAATGTTCTCAGTATAAGGGAATCCTTAAAACAGCCTGTAAGGCACTGATGGTTTGGTCCCAGCCTACACATTTGTAGGTGCAAACTCACACCACCATCCCCTTCGCTCTACTAGCCATACTGAAAATTTAATTACTTCAATATATCATGTACCCTCCCACCACCAGGCTGGTTTGTGTGCTTGCCCTTCTCTCCATCTGGAACACTTTTTTCTCCCATTTTTGCCAGTTAACTACTAATCGTCCTTCTGTTCTTGGCTGAAGTGTTACTTCCTTAGGAAATCTATCCTTAGGCCCTGTCACTTTCTTTTGTTACACAATTTTATAAAACCGTTTATTTCAGGATAATGGTTTCAATTTAACGATTATCCATTGATTTGTATCATTATATGATAAGGTCTGTCTGGAAGATGCTCATAAGAGCAGGGACAGGATCTCCATCTCCACTGCCCATGAGCAGAACTTCACTACTAATTTAAGCACAATTCAGTGTTCAGTTCTTTACTGAACGAATGAATCTTATTCCTAACATAAACTGACCCCCTACCTTCCTTTTCTTGTTGATTTGGCTTGTAAGAAAGTGGGTGATTCAAATAGCTGCCAAATACCTGGGGACATGTACAAATACCACACACCTTTTTCCTCCACAACAAACTTCATTAGGTTTATTCAAAGCTTACAATATGAAGAATCATGATCTTCAGAATTCTAGATTATTTTGTTGCCAGGACTTATTTCTTAATTAGTTCCATCCTTAACCCTTAATAGCACTTGAACTATCTCACAAGTTTTTCGGTTACCTAGGAAATACTATACTGTCCTGGGAAAAGCTATATTCTTTGTTTGGCTGCTTCCTATTAACAAATAAAGAAAAGATTTCACACGCACGCACAACACCCTCCCCCCCCACCCCAAATCTACTCAGTGCCCCCTTTTAGCTCAACCACAGTATTTCAGTACTGGCCTGAGAGACTTAAATGTGCAGGAAGTCCTGGGTACTTTCCCTTTTCCTTCAAATAAACAAATAGCTGTTTTTTTGTTTTTTTTTTTTTACATCTGGTGTGTTAGTTTCTGCTTCATAACAAAGTGAATCAGTTATACATATACATATGTTCCCATATCTCTTCCCTCTTGCGTCTCCCTCCCTCCCAATCTCACCCCTCTAGGTGGTCACAAAGCACTGAGCTGATCACCTGTGCTATGCGGCTGCTTCCCACTACCTATCTATTTTACGTTTGGTAGTGTATATATGTCCATGCCACTCTCTCACTTTGTCACAGCTTACCCTTCCCCCTCCCCACATCTTCAAGTCCATTCTCTAGTAGGTCTGTGTCTTTGTTCCCATCTTACCCCTAGGTTCTTCATGACCTTTTTTTTTTTTCTTAGATTCCATATATATGTGTTAGCATACGGTATTTGTTTTTCTCTTTCTCACTTACTTCACTCTGTATGAAAGACTCTAGGTCCATCCACCTCACTACAAATAACTCAGTTTCGTTTCTTTTTATGGCTGAGTAATATTCCATTGTATATATGTGCCACATCTTCTTTATCCATTCATCCAATGATGGACACTTAGGTTGCTTCCATCTCCTCGCTATTGTAAATAGGGCTGCAATGAACATTTTGGTACATGACTCTTTTTGAATTATGGTTTTCTCAGGGTATATGCCCAGTAGTGGGATTGCTGGGTCGTATGGTAGTTCTATTTGTAGTTTTTTAAGGAACCTCCATATTGTTCTCCATAGTGGCTGTATCAATTTACATTCCCACCAGCAGTGCAAGAGGGTTCCCTTTTCTCCACACCCTCTCCAGCATTTACTGTTTCTAGATTTTTTGATGATGGCCATTCTGACCATTGTGAGATGATATCTCATTGTAGTTTTGATTTGCATTTCTCTAATGATTAATGATGTTGAGCATTCTTTCATGTGTTTGTTGGCAGTCTGTATGTCTTCTTTGGAGAAATGTCTAGTTAGGTCTTCTGCCCATTTTTGGATTGGGTTGTTTGTTTTTTTGTTATTGAGCTGCATGAGCTGCTTCTAAATTTTGGAGATTAATCCTTTGTCAGTTGCTTCATTTGCAAATGTTTTCTCCCATTCTGAGGGTTGTCTTTTGGTCTTGTTTATGGTTTCCTTTGCTGTGCAAAAGCTTTGAAGTTTCATTAGGTCCCATTTGTTTATTTTTGTTTTGATTTCCATTTCTCTAGGAGGTGGGTCAAAAAGGATCTTGCTGTGATTTATGTCATAGACTGTTCTGCCTATGTTTTCCTCTAAACAAATAGCTTTTTAAATTCTACTTACCATTAATTACCAAAAACTGAAAATTTAAGTAAGTTATTTCAATAAACTGATTTAATTATGAGTTTCCAGGATTAATATCCAAACATAAAAATCTCAACAAAAAGATTATTTTAAATTAAATATAAATAAATAACCCAGTACCTTTTTAAAGTCAGTTGAATCATCCTTTTCTAGCCTGCTACTGTAAGGTTTTCTTTCTTCTGAGTAACTGTATGATCCAGAGCGACCCAGCAAGGAATCATACCGATCACTAGCTGATGTAGAACTGATTTCATATCTTCAAAAGATGAGTTTGAGTCAAAATCTTTATTACAGGCTTTCACAACTTACATTAACATGCATCCTAGTATATTATACTAGATATTCCAAAATAGTAGGTAATATTCTCCTTCATCGGTTATCTAATTAACTTTCATGATATATAATAAATAAATGGGAAGTTATTTTTAACACTAATTTCCCTTAACTGAGAAGCGAAGTTCAAAATCTCTATATTTGAAAGTCAAAACTGGTTTTACATCATGATAAATTATTTCAACAATTTTAAACTGTACATTTTTTCCCCCACATTTTAACATCTCTAAAATCAGAACAAGGCTTACAATTGATGGGTATTATAGTTTAACTGGTAGCACTTTTCCTTTTTTTAAGTGGCATACAATTGTATTTTAAAATTAGTAACATTTTAGATGATGAACTAACTAGAGTCTATCCGAAGTGACAGACAGTACTATGCCATTTTATATAAGAGACTTGAGCGTCTGTGAATTTTGGTATCCGCTGCGGAAGCCGGGGCAGGGGGTGGGGGGAGTCCTGGAACCAATCCCTCAGGGATACCGAGGGACAACAGAACAGTTTGTCCTAAACAAGAAGAACATATCTCATTTGAAAATGAGGATCCTCTTATTATCTAGTTCTGAATTTGCGTTACTTTTTCTGATAAATGCTACTGCCTCTACACTTCAATTCAATAGAATCATCAGTATATAAAAATTTGTTCTTAGTTTTTACAAAGCTTTGGTTAACAATTATGGGCAAGAGGAACAAAAATTAGATTCAAGGATATTGTGGAGGTTCTCTGAAAAGATGAACAATTTGAGCTAGATGACACTTTTAAAAAGTGTCTTCATTGGTTTTCTTTTATCTGAAGCAGGGATAAGAGAGAAGATTCTGAATAGTGAAATAAATTTCTGGTGGGTTTCATCAGTCTCTGATGTGAATAATGAGATGGTCAGTGTTGAAGTAACTTAGGATGGTTAGGAAAACTAAGAAAAGTTATCACTGTTGCAAAGATCTGAGAAAAAGTCTTTCTTAGTGACTTACTATAACTATTGAACTAGAAGTAAAGCCATTGATAAAGAAAGCTATTAACACTTATCAGGTCATCTAAATATCTACAGATTTTTTTTTATTAAAATAATTCTACCAACTTAAAAATTTATAAATATCTAGCAATATATTTTTAGAAAGGACAAAAATGAGAAAAAGGTCAGTAAAAGAAAAGAAAAAAAAAAGTAAAACATACCTAGAAATGGAATCCGTCTATAAAGAGAGAAAAACATAAGCATAACTAAATTTTTATGCTTTCATTAAAGTAACTTATTGATTAATCAAGAAAATTTAACATCAATACTATTTTCACACTATTAAACTAACACCTATTTATTATATACACTTTAATGTAGTTGTTCTTACAAAGAAATTCTAGAACAGTCACTGTATATTTCTACTTGTCTAATACTATACGATTACATTTGCCAATTTATAGTCATATTTTGTGAATTTCTACAAAATGGCACCATACATTATTTTTTTAATTAGAAGGAAAAAAAAGAGAGACTAAGACATATCCATTACTTACAACCTGCTTAGCAGGAAAAAGTAACATTTATATTAAGAAATGCAAGTTTATTATGGGACGTCTCAAAGCAATTATCTTTCCCATTTTTGTTTTTGAGGCCATCAGAGACAAACAAATGAATGCCTAAAGTATTTTATGTATGACAGTATATACATATTTTGCTTAAAATTTATTTTCTGGAAATCCAGCTATACGTTCCTTCAAAGTTTAGCAATTAGGAGACAGGAAATTATAATTAATTTTCTTAAGCAAGTGGTATGCTATACTGAAGTTCCAAAACTCTTCTTATCTAAATGGTGAAATGATTAATAGGATAAAATAGTCTTATTGAAGTCAAAGAATTTTTTTGGGATGGTCATCTTTAGCTCTTTCTCTTTCTACTGAAACACGCAATCTATAATTTTCTATAAAATAACTATTCAGAAACGGTCTGTTAAATTTCTGAATTTAGATATTTATACTTACCCTTGAATGCACTGTGAAATTACTGGGGTCCTTTGGGACTGTCTGAAGTCTCATTCAGACTAAAAATGTCTTCCTAAGTCTACTTAAGTTTCCTTTGCAAAACCAATTTCTTACCTGTTTCCTATTTTTTTGATGTAATGCTTTACTTTATTGATTTATTCTTTAGTTTTATAATAATGAACAATTTTGAAGTTAAATTTCAATTTTCATGATATCATTCAAATTCATAAGCTGCTAAAAGAGTAGATTTTGAAAGTTCTTATCACAAGAAAAAAAATTTGTACTTATGTGTGGTGATGATGTTAACTGGACTTATTGTGCTAATCATTTCACAATACACAAATATTAAATAACAACTTTGTACATGTGCAACTAATATAATGTTATATGTCAATTATATCTCAATTTAAGAAAAGAGCAGAAACAAACAAAAGATATTATTTATCCAAATTCAGGAAACTAGCCACACATGAAATAAAATGTATACATATCAAATGAAAACATCACATCTCACCTCACAGTCTGCACTCTGGTTCACTGATTTAAAATTTAAGAATAAATAAAAACTCCAAGTAGTCACAGAAATCACTCAAATTCTATTTCTTTGCCTTTAAAAAGCATGGTTTTTAAAGTATTGGTTATGTTTTATATTTTAAAAATTGTAGTAGAAAGCACATAAAACAAAACATACCATGTAAGCCACTTTTAAAAGAGTATAGTTCAGTAGCGCTGACGATATTCACACTGTTGTGCAACAGCTCTCTAGAATTTTTTCATCTTGCAAAACTGTGATTTTATACTCATTAAACAAATCCCCATATCCTCCTACCCCTAGCTCCCGGCAACCACAATTCTACTTTCTGTTACCCATGAGTTTGAATACTCTAGGTACCTCATTTAAGTGGAATCATACAGTATGTGTTTCTTGTGACCTGCTTATTTCACTTAGCATAATGTCCTTGTGGTTCCATGTGTTTTAAAATTATTTTTCCAAAGTAAAAATGTCCTTTAAGTTTTTCTGATTACAGTACCATAAGCTCATATAAAATACCACAGTATAAAAAGTTCCTCTATAATTCCCTATCTCTCAAACGCCCTAGATAACCACTGTTAATCTTTTCTGTATACATATCTTTGTGAACACATAAAATATCTATCCATGCAAATACATTCTGATATATTCCCAACTAATAGACAATGAGGATGCTTTCAATATTTTGCTTCAAGAGCCATGCTGCTGTTAACACTTTAGACTTGTTTTTCCAAACTTAAGTCATTTCATTGGGAATAAATTTCTCAAAGTGGAATTGCTAAGCTAAAAGGCATGAACTTTTTCTCAAGCCTTCAGATTTATACTGCTAAACTGATTTCCCAAGAAAACATATTAATTATAATTCCAAAATCTTATATGAAAATGCCTATTTCAATACTAATCACGCCAAACCTAAGCATTATTAACCTTTGCCAATTTCACTTTTATATTAATTGTTTGGTTATTAATGAGAGTAAACGTACTTTAAGCTTGTTGGCCATTTATATTTCTTCTTTTGTAACATTTATAAATTTCATGGATTCTGCCTCTATTTTACTGTCTTTTAAATAGTACAAATATCTTTTAAGTGTTACAAAAGAGGGCTAAGCTTATTTACTTTTAAAAAATTTATTTATTTATTTATGGCTGCATTGGGTTTTCATTGCTGCGCACAGGCTTCCTCTAGTTGAGGCAAGTGGGGGCTACTCTTTGCTGCGGTGCGCGGGCTTCTCACTGCGGTGGCTTCTCTTGTTGTGGAGCACGGGCTCTAGGCGCACGGGCTTCAGCAGTTGTGGCTCACGGGCTCTAGGGCACAGGCTCAGTAGTTGTGGCACATGGGCTTAGTTGCTCCACGGCCTGTGGGATCTTCCTGGACCAGGGATCGAACCCGTATCCCCTGCATTGGCAGGCGGATTCATAACCGCTGCACCATCAGGGAAGTCCAGCTTATTTACTTTTTTTTTGCGGTACGCGGGCCTCTTACTGTTGTGGCCTCTCCCATTGCGGAGCACAGGCTACGGACGCGCAGGCTCAGCGGCCATGGCTCATGGGCCCAGCCGCTCTGCAGCATGTGGGATCTTCCTGGACTGGGGCACGAACCCATGTCCCCTGCATCAGCAGGTGGACTCTCAACCACTGCGCCACCAGGGAAGCCCCAGCTTATTTACTTTTAACTGAGCAAATGTGTCTCAATTTTAATAAGGGTGTCTTTTTTGCCATTTTCTAGCTTTACATGTTTAAATAATCAAATCTGCTAATCTTTTCTTTTTAGTTTCTCGCCTTGGTGTCTGTCTTACTTAAATTTTTGATTTATTACTAATGTTCTTTTCATGGTAAAAGTTTTATCATCCAATAGTTTAATGAAAGCAAATTATAATAACCCAAGCAACAGAAGCCCCATTTTGGGAAAGAATGAACCATATTATGATAAAGTAATTCAAATTTCACCTTAATTTTAATTTATATCCTGAAGGTAGCTTCACAGGTAATTCAAAATATTTAACAACTTTTCGGCAACTTACAATTTAGTTTGAAGCGAAAAAGTATATGCCACAAAGCCATTTTTCAAATTGGTGAACTGGGATTCTATAAACTGAATACAAGTTTTGTTATCAAACACACTTCTGAGGTAATGATAAAATGTACCGAACAATTGTATTGCTCATACTTTTTCACAGAAAAAAAAAGGGCTGATGCTACAAATTTTCATAAGAGAGCAACACTTATTTAGTGGAAGCACTTTTCTAGTCTATTGTAAAGACACTATGGGTTAGTGTCTTAACCTCCACTCTTCCTTTTCCTCATGGTACAGCAGTCATTAAGCTTAGATGAGATGGTATGTAGCCCACATTAGCAGCAAAACGGCTGCAATATATCAGTGGTAGGCCTTGTCTGACATAGAGGGTTGTGTAATATAACTGAATTATAAAAAATTCTCTTTGTTTAATCCAGTTTAAGCTGGGTTTTGCGTTACTTGTAACTGAAAAAAATGCTAGCACAAAGTAAGATCGAAACAATCCTCTATTTTTAAAATGAACAAAGACTATTTAAATTGTTTGGAACTAAGAAAAATTTTCTTCATAGAAACAATATTCTACTCAACCTTAATGTATCTCATGTATAATTTTAACAGTAAAACTTAAATACAACATATATCAATATGCTTCAAAATTTGTAAGCCAGAAAACTTTGTAAGCCAGAAAATCTTTCCCCTCCTATCCCAGCCTGCTGGGATAGGGGATCTGGGTGATATGGCAGTGAGAAGAGTCAGCTGGAGATGGTTTACTAATTCCTTTGCTTTTGTTTACCTGTCCATTGTTTTTCCTTGAAAGATGGGAGTTCATAGTGTACCAATGGGCAAGGAAGATGATGGACAAGTTTACAGAATATAATAAAGAAGAGGCATAGGTGAAATGGGGGAGTGCTGACAACTGATAGGCAAAGGGTTTAAAAATGACAAAACTTTTGCCCTGCAAATAATTTACCCTTGTTAGTAATTAATTTCTCAATCTGTCTGGCTATCTAAAGGTAAAATAAAAGTAACTTTTGGGTCAAAATAGTCCCTGAGAGTCATGTCCAGAGTCACCTAGCACAGAGAACCAACTTCTGGGCACTTCACATTATTGTAGATTCCTGCGATTGAAAGTAATTTTAACAGCTTTATGTAGGAACGCCAAGTCAAAATGAAGAAAATATGATCAGAATACGATTTCAGGCTAGACAGTGCTGAGTTAAAAAGATTAAGACTAACTTATGTTGTACAGATCTACCCTTATGTGAATACAGCTCTTCTAAGTATGTCAGCTTTGTGCACAGCCAAACAATAGGGAACAGAGGGGCAAAAAAACTAGTGGGAAGAAACTTTCATCATTTGCTAGCTATGCAACCCTGTCATTCAAACTTGCCTTAGTTTCTTCATCAATACTGAGGGGGCGAGGTGGGGGGGCTTTTCCTGAAGATTATTGAGGAAGATCAGCTGTGATAATGAATGTAAAATCCTTTAGAGACACTACATTTCTAAACAAATGTAAAGCAAGTTAAAATGATCTATTATCTTCTCCAGAATACAACTTTGCCATTTACAAAACTAAAATCTGGATCTGGTAAGGTATGCACTACTTCTGGATATTCTTTAGATACTTTTCTTTGGTCAAAGGTTATTACAGGTAGCCCCTGCTTTTCAAAAGTTCGTTTACGCCACTTTGCTTTTACGAAAAAAGGCAAAAAGTGCAAACAGTACTCAACATGTTTTACAGCGAGCCATTATAGAGGCAGTACACCCTCAGCAGCAAAAGAGGCACCGCCAAGCTCCTTCCCTGGGAACTACACTCAGTTTAAGCTGCCACAGCTTTGGACTGTGTCTTTGAGCACCGCGATTTACCTCAATTTATCTCTTGCATCCGGTAGCAAGATGTGTCGTAAGGTAATTCCCTCTTCACTTTATGTGGCTTACTGAAGATTATGGAACACTCTACTTTTGGACAGCAGTGGAAAACTGTATTCTCTTCTTTGTTTTTTCTTTTCAACTTTGAAGGTTAATTTACATACAATAAACTACATCCACTTAGAGAACACAGTTTCATGAGTTTTGACAGTTGTGTATATCCAAAAAAATACCTCTACAATCAAGATCTAGAACATTCCCAATGTCTCTAAAATACTCTTTGTGCCCCTTTCCAGTCCCTCCACACCTGATTCCAGAAAACCACTGATGGTCTACCCCCAGCAGGCAGGTACAGTGTGCAGTAACTGTCTGACATGAATAAATATAAACACAAGTAAAAAGTAACCCTTAAAAAATACGAATACTTCTAAATACAAAAAATAATGTTATTTACCTGAGTTTCTTTCTTATTGGATCCCTCTTCTGTATCGGATTGTTGTTCTTGCTCATTTTCATCACTCTAAAATAGATTTTAGAAAAGTAAAGATAAATTTCAAACGGTTAATATTTAAATACATTAGGGTTTTTGTAATTTAAAATGACCCTTGAGAAAAACCTAACAGGAAATGGATCAAAAGGAAAACTTTTTTAAGTGTGACTTTTTTTGCCTTATTTAGAGGAAGCCTATTTTGTTTGCATGTACAATATAAGTAGGTTAGCGTATATGGTGAAGAAAGACCATCTACCTAACATTCTGATTTAGGAAACACATACTGGGGATGAGGAAGCTGGAGGCTTAGCATGAAAAAGATGATACTCAATTTTATATTGTAATGTTACAGCGTGTACTTTAATAGTCAATATAGATACTATGTAGCTGCTCAACTATAATGAGGGAGCAAAAATAGGAAACTCATTAAGTAAGAAAAACTCTATTCTATAAGCTTGGCAAGATTTATACAACGGTCCTATTATATTTAGGTAGTTCAGCTATCTAGAAATTTTTTGGGAATTTACAGCACACCAAATAGAAAACTAAGGTCTCAGTAGGCTAAAAACCTAGACTCCCAGACAATAGGAATGTTCTACTAGAAGGTCTGAACATCTCAACAAACCATAAAGGATTGAAAGAAAAGGGAAATTTGCAATCAAACATATCTGGCTCAGGCTCACTATAAAAATACCACAGGCTTTAAAACTAAATCATCCTATTTCACACTGGTACAGCTATTTTCAGCTCTGTGACTTAGTGTAAATTTATTAAAAAAAATTTTGAGCCACAGTTATCTCCTCCACACGTGGGGATAAAAACCTTATAGAATTGCCCTAAGGATTATAGAGGATCTTTGAACAAACTATCATGTGGTACCTAGCAAAAATGATATGTGAAGTTACTAAGTGAACAGGAGAAATCAATGCTCCTAATGCCAGTATTACTTATTAATATAAATGTATTAATTCCGCAACATGAACTAATTGTCTTTATGCGTTATTGTTTCATGGAAGAACACAGGAACTGGAAATTTAAAAAGTGGGGAGGGGGACTTCCCTGGTGGCACAGTGGTTAAGAATCCGCCTGCCATACACGAGTTTGATCCCTGGTCCAGGAAGATCCCACATACCGTGGAGCAACTAAGCCCATGCGCCACAACTACTGAGCCTGCGCTCTAGAGCCTGTGAGCCACGACTACTGAGCCCACATGCCTAGAGCCCGTGCTCCACAACAAGAGAAGCCACCGCAATGAGAAGCCCGTGCACTGCAACAAAGAGTAACCCTCACTTGCCGCAACTAGAGAAAGCCCGAGCGCAGCAACGAAGACCCACCGCAGCCAAAAATAAATAAATTTATTTAAAAAGAAAAAAAAAAAAGTGGGGACGCTCAGAGGTCCTGAAAAGTAGTAACTAAGAAAAAAAAAAAGGAAACCTAATAATACAACAGAGTAAAAACACTACCTTATCTTTGACAGAGCCCTTGGTTCTTTTTGTATATTTTCTGACATAGGTTCAATCATGAGGCCATGAAAAGGGAAGGAGACTTGTGCTGATGGTTGATTAGAACACAATTCAATGCAAGCTCAAATTAAAAAGATGAGTATTGCCCATATGGATCTCAGGAAGAATTCTTATAATGCTGGTTAAGTGTATGACTCCAGAAAGTGGATTTTTGAAGGGAGAGCTGGTATAAATAAAATTGGGGAAAAATAAATACTATATAATAAAACTTTGCCTGTTAACCCCCTAATACATATAAGTTATTAAAAAGATAATTTTTAAGTAGTAAGAGTTACTATGTTAAGGTGCTAAGACTGTGAGGTTTTATGTTACTCCTATTGAAATGTTACTGGGCAATCAGTGAGAATCAACCAGACATCATGTACTTCCTGACAGAGGACAAAACACCCTGCCAAGAAAATACTGAACCAAAATCTGATCATTTCTCTACCTCAAACTACCAATTTATAGGAAACATAAAAAGCTACATGACTGTGTTAAACTACAGTTCAGGGATATAACCCAGTTCATTAAAAAATAACTGTAAGAAAAAAAGAGATGGAGGACATAACTGATTACAAGAGACTTTAAAGAAGTAACTAATCATAATGTATGGTCCTTATTTGGTTCCTACTCAAATTAGCAAAGTATAAAATTAGAACAGGGACTTCCCTGGTGGTCCAGTGGGTAAGACTGTGCTCCCAATGCAGGGGGCCCGGGTTTGATCCCTGCTCGGGGAACTAGGTCCCGCACGCATGCCGCAACTGAGAGTTCACATGCCGCAACTAAGAGTCCTCATGCCGCAACTAAAAGACCCCGCATGCTGCAACTAAGACCTGGCGATGCCAAAATAAATAAATAAATAACTATTTAGGACTTCCCTGGTGGCGCAGTGAGAATCTGCCTGCCAATGCAGGGGACACAGGTTCAAGCCCTGGTCTGGGAAGATCCCACATGCCGTGGAGCAACTAAGCCCGTGCACCACAACTACTGACCCTGCGCTCTAGAGCCCCCAAGCCACAACTACTGAGCCCACACCCCGCAACTACTGAAGCCCGTGTGCCTAGAGCCTGTGCTTCATAACAAGAGAAGCCACTGCAATGAGAAGGCCGAGCACCGCAACAAAGAGTAGCCCCCGCTCACCACAGTTAGAGAAAGCCCACGCGCAGCAACCCAACGCAGCCAAAAATAAAACAGTCTATGGCAAAACTGAGAAATCTAACACTAAATGCCTACTGAGGAGGGTCTCGCAACAGAGCAAATAAATTCTAGCCATATGCCCAGAAAGATTCAGGAATTGTAGATTTAAAAAAAACATAAATAAATAAAATAACTATTTAAAAAATAAAATAAAATTACAACAAACCATTTATGGCAATATGAGTCAACAGGACATTAAAACTGACTGAATATTCAATATTAAGGATTTATTGTCAATTTATTTAAAAATAAACATGATCATGGTATTGTGATCACTTATTATATGATAACGTATTGTGGTTACTTTTATTATTTTTTAAAAATAAAATTCTAATATTTTTTAAAAAGGTGTCCTTATTTCTTAAAAATACAGACTGAGGGCTTCCCTGGTGGCGCAGTGGTTGGGAGTCCGCCTGCCAATGCCCCGGTCCGGGAGGATCCCACATGCTGCGGAGCGGCTGTGCCCGTGAGCCATGGCCGCTGAGCCTGCGCGTCCGGAGCCTGTTGCTCCGCAGCGGGAGAGGCCACAGCAGTGAGAGGCCCGTGTACCGCAAAAAAAAAAAAAAAAAAAATACAGACAAGTTTTTACATATAAAATGATATTACTAAGATTTTCTTCAAAATAATATGGGAGTTGGGAAAGTGGTGGGGATTTAGCTTAAACAATAAATACCTGGGGTGGGGCCATATACTTTTTTATGTTTGAACTTTTCTGTATTAAAAAAATTTTTTAATGAAAAAAAAAATCAACTGGCTAAAAAAACAATCCTCCCAAAACCAAATTATTTTTGCCTTCGTGTAGGTATATGTTGTATTGAAACAGTATAAATTTCACTTTAACCACGTTACCCCACAGCTCTTCTTTCTCTTGCATATGAGTATCAATGTCAGGCATACAATCAGGGATCAAGAAAAAAAAATTAAATTTATAGGATTGTTATAATTTGATAAGTAAAGCACTGCATCTATCCAGCATCACTTGAGATGGAAATAATTGTTATGTATATCATAATCATATTCATGAAAATAGGATTAAATGTAAAGCATCTTTCTTTCAAGAACCGCTAAGATAAATGAGCAGTTTAGCCATTATACAATAATCAACATTTGTACACTGAGCTGCAGCCATTATTATTTTTATACCAATATTGGGACAGTATTCTTACTTTTAATACCAGAAATCTAAGTAGTTGTTTATTCTTATAAAGAAGAACTCTTCTGATTTAAATAAGTCAGCTCAAACACATAGTGATGATCTAAAGAATATATAATCTGAGGCATATAAGAAATCACTAGTGTACATTCTTGGAAAGATTAAGCATACTATCAAGTAGTTATTTTAATAGGTTCTCACATCTTGTGTCCAGAATGAAACTCCTGTAGATCTTCTTTTCTCTCTTGGTCGCCGTCGTTCTCTGATTGATTTAGGTTGTGATTTATCTTCTCCCTCTTTTTCTTCTTCTCTCTTTTCTCCCTCTGTTAAGGATTAAAATTATTCATATGGCAGCCATGTATCTTGATAGTATTTTGCAGTGTGACTTAGAAAATAATTCTAAGTCAACCTCCTTTGTGAAGCCTTCTAAAATTCTCTAATCAGAAATAAATTTTGCCCCTCCCAGTGCTCCTATAACACGTGGCTTAAACATGTATGTGTATCTCTCATTAGATACGTTTTTGAGAATCAAGATAAGAACTGATTTAAATTACTTCATTTTTCTAGTGCCTAAAACAAAAATTTTGCTAAAAAGACACACTTACTATTTGCTGAACAGAAAATAATTGAATCCTCTGAAGAGAATGGGGTCCCAGTTATTAACATCTGACAGGAAGGTAGTTATTATACCTAACATTAACACTTCAAGATAGTTATTATAACCAAACAGTGCATAATGATGGAACAGCTAGTGGGCATCATACAAATTTATCAGTTTCTGCTTCTACCATTCCCAGTCCTCCTTCAGCAGTAGAATGAATACAGTAGTCATTGAATTTTCTATTAGTATCTAAGAGCAAACCGTTTTTTGTGTTGCTGGGGAAAAAATTATCTTTTATTAAAAACAAATCAATGTAAACAAATGTTAGTCTTCAAATTTGTTCCCTTCCTGGGATAGTTAAAATAGCTTCAGACTCACATACTAGAAGAATATTAGGGCCTCTGAATATGCTGTAAAAAGTAGACAGGGCTTCCCTGGTGGCGCAGTGGTTGGGAGTCTGCCTGCCAATGCTGGGGACATGGGTTCAATCCCTGGTCCAGGAGGATCCCACATGCCGTGGAGCGGCTAAGCATGTGTGCCACAACTACTGAGCCTGCGCTCTAGAGCCCGCGAGCCACAACTACTGAAACCTGCGTGCCTAGGGCCCATGCTCCACAACAGGAGAAGCCACCGCAATGAGAGGCCCGCACACCGCAACAAGGAGTGGCCCCTGCTCACTGCAACTGGAGAGAGCCCTCGCGCAGCAATGAAGACCCAATGCAGCCCCCCAAAAAAAGTAGATTGTAAAAAAAAAAAAAAAAAAAAAAAAAAATGGAACAAAGTAACGTTAAAAATGATTTTTAAAAGGCTCCTTGTGTCATTGTCTCCTTGCTGTGAAGAAAAAGAAGCAAAAGAAACCCCAAAATTATAGTATTAAGAGGGGTTTTAAAGTTGCTTTTAGAATTAGTTTACAGCAAAGGTCGCAAACTCCAACATACAGAGTGGCCATCCAGGTTACATAAAGAGGTAAAATGGGCCAGGAGGGCACTACTCCAAAGGGGTGGGGGTGGGGCTGCTACTACTTGGCTCTAATCAATTGTTGACCTGTGAGAATTCAGAGCCAGCATTGCCGTATCTTCCAACTTTTCAACAGAAGACAGAAATATGAACTTTTATGCAGATACCCCTAACTTTAAATGTCTGCTCAAAATTTTTACAAACATTAGATGGGTCTCACACTTAGTGGTTTAAAGAACTGAAATATCTCAATGACCAACAAAAGAAAAGCCAGCTGGAAGTTGAAAAAAATTTAATTTTCTGAAGTTTATTCCTACATGATTACTGATATTATCATGACTAATACTATGAAATTTTGCTTTTTTTAACAAAAAATTTAATTAATTAATTTTATTTTTGGCTGCGTTGGGTCTTTGTTGCTGTGCGTGGGCTTTTCTCTAGTTGCGGCGAGCAGGGGCTACTCTTCGTTGCAGTGTGCAGGTTTCTCATTGTGGTGGCTTCTCTTGTTGCAGAGCACGGGCTCTAAGTGCATGGGCTTCAGTAGTTGTGGATCACGGGCTCTAGAGCGCAGGCTCAGTAGTTGTGGCACATGGGCTTTGTTGCTTGCCGGCATGTGGGATCTTCCCAGACCAGAGCCCGAACCCGTGTTCCCTGCATTGGCAGGTGGATTCTTAACCACTGCGCCACCATGGAAGCCCGAGATTTTGCTTTTAAAATATTAAATACCTACAATTATGAATAATTTATTTAGTAGCCATCTCTTATTTAAAGGAGGAGTTAGTGTTTACATAGGAAGCTTATATGAAATAATAGGAAATGTTAATAGCATCAATATGCCAATATACAGCTGAAAAAGAAATCTATTTCTCAAGAAATAAGCATAAAAATAAGTTTTTTTGGCAAAGACATTACATATGTTAAATGATTTTTGTTTAAAACAATTTCACAGAAAACAGTTAAAAGATATCTACATAATATGCAAGAAATAACTTGAAACATTAATAAACTGCTCCTAGAAATAATCAATAAACTGCTCCTAGAAATAATCACCCCACCAGTTTTTCTATACTAACTTTTCTATGTTGATGGACATAAAGATTTTTGAAGGCAATAAAGATATACATATCAATGCCAGACCACATTATTTTCTGTTTTTATTTTCTACTTTTCTCATTCTCAACCACCATGTTCTTTCTGGTTAGGTAGAATGAGTCCCAGTTTAGGATGTTGTTACTCTTCTGTTAAACTACTAGGAAAAACCAAGTCAAAGAATTCATCTGAAGGAAACAAAGTGTTTTCCAAATCTGGTCTTCTTACCTCTTTCATTTTCCTTTGTTAGTCCTCTGGAGTAAGCAGAAGTTATACCTACAAGACTATTTGGCCTGTTTAGTTGACTTGAAGCATAGAGTGAACTGCTCATGGTAGAAAGTGAAGAGGATGGAGTGGTTGAACTTGAAGTTGATACTGGTCTGTAGCGTTGATAAGTCTGTGAAACATTAAAATTAACAACCATTTGAAATATAAACAGATAAAAACATATAAGACACTTAAATTCATTTCAAAGGAAAAGTAACGTTCTAATCATGTCAAAATAATTTAGATTTCCAGTTAAAATCCTTATGAATATTTTGTATATGGTTTGTTAGTAAATAAATCTCTTGCATTTTGAGAATCACAAGAACTATCCGTGCCACCTGACCTAGTGCTGTTGTTGGTATACTATTACCTCATCATATGTTCTGGAGTACTTTTGTTTATATTCATCTTCTCTAGATGTTTCTGACTCCTTCTTTTCTTCTTGCTTCTCTTTATCCTGTTTTTCTTTTTCCTCTTTTTCTTTTTCTTCATTTTCTTGTTCTCTGGTTCGGGTAGAACGACTCCTTCCTATCGTTTTCTCAGCTTCCTGAAGATCAGTCAATGTCACCCCCTGCACGCAAAAAAAGATAAATTTAATTATGAGAGGAATTAAGGCTCATTTCAAAGGAATATTTTATAAGTAGATATATTAAATATGAATGCATTAAAAGTCAAATATGCATGTTTGGAATTGGTTTGCAAATTGAAACAGAATTTCTAGTCACATCCATTCTATGAAGAATCATCATGAGCAAGCACAATAATAGGTACTGGGAAAGAAATAAAATATGTGCAAGAAATTGTCTCTGTATTCAAGAAATTAACAGAATAGCACAGGAACTGACCATATGAATATAAATATTCCCAAGAAGTTCAGAGAAAGAAGGAAAAGCCAATATATGCATTATTTATATATTAAATTTATATATATTTATGTTTCTATATATGTATATGCACACAGAGAAGATTTCAGTAAAGAAGTAATTTTTGAAGGTTAAGTCTTGAAAAGAATAGGTTGGATTTCAAGAAGCTAAGGCACGAAGACAGAAAAAATATGTTAAGTAATGGCAAGGATTAAACACTTGAATCTAGGGACTTCTCTGGTGGTCCAGTGGTAAAGAATCCGTCGTCCAACGCTGGGCATGTGGGTCTGATCCCTGGTCGGGGAAATAAGATCCCACATACCGCGGGGCAACTAAGCCCGTGTGCCACAACTACTGAGCTCGTGTGCCTTAACAAGAGAGCCCACGTGCTGCAAACTATTGAGCCCATGCACTCTGGAGCCTGTGCGCCACAACTACAGAGCCCACATGCCCTGGAGCTCACGCGCCATAACTAGAGAGAGAAAACCCGCACACCACAACTAGAGAGAAGCCCACACGCTGCAACGAAGAGCCCATGTGCCTCACCGAAAAGATCCCACATGCCTCAACGAAGATCCTGCGTGTTGCAACTAAGACCCGAGGTAGCCGAAAAAATAAATAAAATAAATAAATAAACAGTTGAATCTGGACTTTGGAGCCCCTCAACTGTAGGAAAGGGAAGACATGAGAGATATAGGAGAGGCAAGTGGGTAAGAAGATGATAACTAGCTTGAGTGACATTTTTCTCATACTTGTATATCAGCTTTTTGATATACCTAATATAAAAGACCTATTTCCCATACCTTCCAAATACGCATAGAATTCTTTAATAATTATGCGACATCATATATGATTAATTTTAACACTGATCAAATATCCTGAGCCAGACACTATATTAGGAATAGAAAAATAAATACTTAAAGAGATACAAAGGCATATGCTACTTAGACGAAATGTAACATTAACAGTATAGCCACATAAAAAGGCTCTGGTAGGATTACTAAGGCAACTTTTATCTTTTAAGATTTACTCATATTATAGAGTGACATCAGTATATTCACAGAAATGTGAAAAAGGGAAAGATAATTTATTTTGAACTTTTATATATTATACACATTAAATATACCTGTGTTGATCTTCTAGATTGTCTTGCTTGTCTAGATCTTGCTTTTCTTTGGGATTCAGACTCTTCATCTCTAACAGGAGTGAGGTATGATCTACAGTAATAAATAAAAATTGTCACTTGGAGATGCAATACCTGTGAATATAATTATACATGAATGTGTGTAAGTGAAACATTTAAGTTTAGCATTTTAATGGATTTTAAGAAAGAGTCTTCAGAAAATGGTTAAACCCACTCTGAAATTCAACAATGCAATTTGATAGTTTTTTAGATTGGAACTACTCATATTAACATATTTTTAAAGTTCTTCCTAACCACAGTTTTGGTTTTTTTTAAACCATGTAACATCATTCCTCTTAGCTCCTTTCTTGATTTTCTGCAACACCATCCTAGATGATATGTGAAGTTACAAGGCTAAACTCTAGACTGTCAATGTCTTCTTATGGTAAAGGACTGAATGTAATATTTAGGATATGGGATGACTAGTGAGGAAGCAGCACTCCCTGCATTCTTGTCATTGTGCATTTACTAATAATGTTTTTGGCAGACATCACACTCTTGTTCATACTTTAAGTTCTCTAAAAATTCAAGTGTTTTTATATACGAACTGCTTTAAAATCAGCATCTTATTCTTGGGTCACTGATTTTCTGATACAGAGAAGAGGATTTGGCATTTATGTTCACTAGATTTTATACTATAAATCTAAGCCTATGTTCCATCCTGTCACACGGTATGCACAACTTCAAAACCATGCAATCTATGTCAAGAGGTAAATAATGAATTAAAGGGTTGAACAAGCAAAGACAAGACAGAGCCCTGCAACATAAGAAAACTTCCCTCTAATGATCAATATTATTCGGGAAGTTCAACTGTTAACACTTTATCTAGTTATACTACTACCATCTAGCTCACATTTCTCAGAGAACATTCTGAACTTGAGTATCTCTATTTTCTGTTGTTCATTAAGTTTATCAATAACCTATCATCATACCCCTATCTCCAAATGCTATTTTTTAAAAACTCTCATGTTAACTTTAGTGTTCTTCTCAATTTGTAATTCATTCTGCTCTTTAACCTCCCTGACACTATTCACATATTCGTAACAAACTTTAGAATTTATTCTTTGTTTTATGCCTTATGTTTTATTTCTTCTGTGTCCTTTAAAGCTCTAAGTTCAGAGAGTATAACACATCTTCAAACACCTTACAGTTATTTACAGTTCCTTCAGAATTCTTTTTAGAGAACTCTCATTCTTTTTGATACATAGGAATGCGTCTTTCCCTCCAAAGTCTTGAATTTTTTGGAATCTGTCTCTCTAAAACTAGAATACAAGATTCATTATTCCTAGGACTTGTCTCCTTGGATAACTAACCCTAAGATGACATAGTCATTTCTCACCCAAGATCCTGGTTGCCTCAATTTCACCAATTAACTACTACTTATTGGTTAAAGTTAGTTCTAGAGGACTGGTTCTTCTTGCTTCTACTCTAATCACAGATAAACTGTAAAGCAAGGTAAGTCAATAAATTCTCAAGAGGGTGTTTTTGCTTGAATGAGACATCCAGCAAACTTAGATGAAAATCCCATCACTTCTATATTCTGACTTGTTTTTATCATCTGCTTTGAGAAAATATCACTTGTGTTCTCTATTCGGTTGAATAACTTATGGCACTGTATCATAAGGATAAAACGTTTTTTTTCTCTTTATCCGTATGTTTTCTATCACTTTTTACCTCTAGGTTTCTAGAATATCCTGAATGATTATGTCTTTTTGCTATCATAATAGCACTACATTTATCTCATCAATAAGGCACAGCTCATCAAATTGAAGCATTTCATTGAAGAGCTCTATTCTACCAAATTTTGTTTCTATTAAAAACTAGTACTGACTTAAGTTCATAAAATAAAATTTTAATTTTTTTAATTAAAAAAAATTTGTCTCCCTAAAAGTGAAAGGCAAGGGAGAAGTCAGTAAATAAAACATTTTGCTTATCACCATTTCCGTAGTTTAACTTTCTCTTAGTTGAAATTCTGTATGGCTTCATCTGTACCAACACACAAACCCAGAGATGAATAAAACTGGTAGGATACCTGCCCTCTCTCCATTCTATGATGCTCAAAGGCTTGATATTCCTTTTTCTCCCATTGTTTTATTATTTCTATTGTCTATATATCAATTTTCTTGAGTTTTAAGGTTTTTATTCAGCTGTAACAGATACTTTCTCATTTTTATTACAACTCCAGTGATTTTTCTGGGACAAGAAAGAGGATAACCAATGAATTTGTTATTAGAGTTTAAGAAACATTAATTCTGGAATACGATTTTTGTATTGTTTGTTGTAGAAGTTGATTATATAAATGTGGAAAATACTATACATTCTAATCTTCTCCAGGAAAATAACAACATATTAAAGGGTCTGAAAAGGACTAAGGGAAGAAACCTGTTTAACTGTGCTTAACTCAGCATTTTCCAAGACCATTTAAGCAGGAAAAAGTTTTTTTTTTCTTTTGTGGTACATTTTTAAACGTGTAAAAGTTCTCTGAAATATTAGCCTGTAAAATGGCTATTTTTTTTCATCCATTCATTTAACACTTATTTATGCATCTACTGGTCCTATGCAATTTACTGCCTTTTGGACTTCCACCAGATGAGGAAAAAAAAATAACAGAAAGAGAAGAAACCTAAATGTGATAGCAAATCTAGTTTAACAAAAGTTTATAGCAGCCTAGACAGCTGCGTGTATCACTTCAGCATTTCATGAGCTGCTCTGAAAGTACAAATGGACATGAAAGACTGAATTCTTATTTCCACTATGTACAAAGTTTTCATATATAGTTTAAAACAACTGCATTGTCACTATGCCCCTTCACCCCATGGCAAATAGCACTATCAACCATCACACTCTCTCCCAAGAAGCCTAGATTGTTTTTCAATACCTTCAAGCTGCCATGAAAGTTAATAAATCTATTTATCATATCTGGTTTAACATATGCAGGTTAGGGGCATAAAAATTACTAGCTGAAAGACTTGTAAAATCTGTTCATTTAAAATTTCCATACAAACATTTGCTCCAAATTAGCATAAAAACCTAACCTATCGATTTGTAATATAGGAAATATATTTGATAGTCCCCATCTGAAATTCAGTTCCTTTCTCCTCCTTGAGGTGTCTATACAGAGCAGATCTCTAAGAACAGGATGTAGAGAAAACAAATAATTCATATTTTTAATATGTGTTTAATTCCAAAGAGGTGATCATCAAAAAGATGGCAGAACATACCAAATTGCATTACTATATCAAATTGTCATACTGATCTCTTTTGTATAACTGTATAGGGTATATAATTTTACTTACTAGTCTTAGATTGCCCACTATTTTCTGAACAATCCAAAGGTTATTCTTAAATTAAGGTTTTTTCCTTCAGTAAAACCAATTATTCTATATATTACTTCCCTGACATTTATTGGCTAAAATATTTATATTTATTTATAATATTTATTTTTTGGTTAGTCAACCAAATTACATCTCTAAAAAACTGAATACCAGCCCTTGCTTCTCACTCAGCATTTTTCCTTCCAGAGGGAAAAAATAAGTAGACAAATGGGAGCTGGCTGAGCCAAGGGAAAATGGTAGAAAAGAGTAGTTGTACCGAACCATGTGAACTCATACTACAAATACGAAGTTATTAGTAAGGTACTGTTTTGCAGTTTGAAAAGACTATGGAGAATTAGAAATGCCTAAACAATGAAAGAATTTGCCATCTTGCTCCACCTACCTATCTATCTATCTATCTATCTATCTAGATATTCTGCCACCCCGCGAGGCTTGCTGGATCTGTTCCCTGATCAGGGATTGAACCCAGGCCATGGCAGTGAAAGCCCGGAACCTTAACCTCTAGGCCACCAGGGAACCTCACCATGCTCCATCTATTTAAAGCTAGCTTCTCCTCCCTGCTCCCCAATGCCTCCTCCCTCCAATTAATCAATTGGAAATCTTTATAAAAACAGAAAATTTTCATCCAAACCTGATCAATAAAAACAGGAAAATTCAACAATAATGTGGAATTTAATAGTGTACACAGTAACTTTACATAACATCTAAAAGTACATATGTAAGGGTACCTAAAAATGGCATAAATGTATTAGTATCTTTTTCAGCCACAGTATATTCTTAAATCACCATACATACATTTGGGGGCAAATTTTCAACTATATACATTTTGAAACCATTAATGAAATTTAATTAAAAAGACAAACAGGGGAATTCCCTGGCAGTCCAGTGGTTAGGATCTGTGCCTTCACTGTTGAAGGCCCTGGTTCAATCCCTGGTTGGGGAACTAAGATCCCACAAGCCAAGCAGCGCGGCCAACCAAAAAAAAAAAAAAAAAAAGACAGACGAGGCCAAAATTGCAAACAATTATTTGACATGAAACAAAACACAAACATTAATATTATTGCACACATCACTGAAGCAAGTGAGACAAAATTTCTGTAATGTAGACCCGGAAAAATGTCAATAGACATATTTTATTTCTTATGATATGAGAACCTGCTCTGTCCTAACAATATCACCAAATATTTAATTCTCAATCTTAAAGTCTTCCAGGATTTATTCTAAAAGCTGAAACTCAATACTTTCCAACAATATAAAAAATAAAGAAATCTGAGGTTAAGAATCATAATTTGCTTGTTCTGAAACAACTGATGATTTTGGGGAGACATTCACTGGCTTTGTCATTGGAAAAACTTTTTTAAAGTATGGAATGCTAGATAGAAAGGATTCTAGAAGTTAAAAACTATATAAATTAAATACCTCATTTTACAGAAGAATAAATTCTAACCCACAGAGACCTCTTACCTTAGGATTAAGGCACAGCAAGGAGTAAAAAACCAAGACCTCCTGAACCTTTTCCCCTTCAGCTCCCCACCTCCCAAAAAACCAAAGCCCTCAAATTCATTTTCACTAGAAGAGAATGATGAGTGCCTATGAAACTCTAATTTCTGTAGGCTATGTGGTCTCATTGAAAACACCTCAAAAACCTAAAACTGACTAAACTTAAGAGAAAAACAAGAATAATTAAAATATGATATGACCTATACTGGTATTCAAAAATCACAAAATGCTAACTGCTTGTAGTGCTGTTAGAGAAGTATCATTAAATTTCACCATAAAAATAGAAATGAAGCATAAATATATTGACAGAAACTAAAGATGTAATGATAGGAAAGAAAACATTTTTTTAATTAAAAAAGTTTTCAAAACATTTAACATTTTGTTACTTTTCATATATTCACCACAAATATTACTATAAGGATGCTACTACTTACAACAGGCCACGCACTTTGCTAGGCATCAGAGACAAAAGATGTATAAGACTGTATATGAATACTATGTGCTAGAAATAAAACCAAATTTATCTGGTTGGTATTTTAGTTAAGGAAAATATCAGCTATGTAGCTAATTTTTCAAGAATAAAATATTTAAAGAGGTTACGTTTAGTTTCCTAAGATGTTATTTCTCAAGAGGGAAAACCAAATTCAAAGCTAGGGACTATGCATGATATAGCAGACAGAACCCTGGACTGATTCTCCTGTAATATTGGGCCTAGCCTTAGCTCTCATACTTACTAACCACATAAAAGTGGAAAAGTCACTTAATATCTCTGGAACTCAGTTTCCTTCTGTAAAGGATATCATAAAAGATAATAGGTAAATTCCTTTCCACATCTATGATTCCATACCAACTGGCTGCAACAGGAAGAAGTGAGCAATGCTCATAAAAATGTTTTAAGCACATAAAACAAATTCACAGACCCTTTAAAAAATTTAATTAACAAGTGCCTTCTATGTACCAGAATTAAAACTAAGTGAATGTAGTTAACATACTTAAAATTATTTGGCTTACACATATGCATAAGAAGCCATTCTTCACCAAAAGAATTTTAAAATGAAATTCTCAAAAATAACAACAACAAAAATTGCTAAACATGCATCAAACTTCTTAATAATGAGGTGGAAGGGGGAAACAATAAGAAGAATAAAAAACCTGTTTTTGTCATGTTACATCTAGTTTTCCATGAGTATGAGTTGTTTAATATGTGTTTAGAGTATGCGCTTAGATCTTCATCACAAAAATGTTTTGAATTAAATAAACCATTAAAACTAAGATGGCTAAGTATGAAGACAACTATCTGGCTCAGTGCCTTTAAACAAGAACATTAATTCTGTCAGAGGTGGGTTACCAAGCCCAAAGGCGAATAATTGCTAATTATATCAATTTACATAGTTCTGAGCTGATCTAGGTTATCTCATGTATTAACCTACTGAAGAGATAGTCACCAACTTCCCAAGATTAAAAAACAAGCAAAACAAACAACTTTCATCATTGGGCAAGATATATCAGCAGTCCTATTAGGACCTTTACACACCTGCGTCTCTCCCTGACCTCTGAAGTGGAGGAGACAGTGCCAGCAGTAGTTGTAGTCAGGGTTGTGGTAGAGGCTGCAGCATTTACAACAGTTGGAGCAACAGGAATGGTCACTGCCGTAGGAACACTGTCCTTTTCTTTTTCAGTACTATCCTCAGCCCACAAACGATTTGAGGTACTATAGCATCATAAGCAGCAACACAAAAAAGAGAAAAGGAAAACAGCTAAACAAGGAAAGCACTTTCTAGCAGCTGAAAACATGTGACTACAGGGATGGATTTTTTTAAAACATAAGGTGAGACATCTTTCATCTATGAACCAAAAAGTTCACCCAGAGCTGTCAAAGAGAAATTTACACTTTAAGCAGCTTAATGCAAGGAAAGTTCATAAGTTAGGAACTTAATATTTTTTCCCCAGACATGCATAATTGCCTCTTTTTGGAACCAATTTTTGTTTGTAAATCATTTTAACAAGGTCAATGAAAAAATCCAGAGCCCCACAATCTTCTAAACAAAAATGCATGCACATACATAAGCACACAGTAGGCCTGAACACAAAATCTGTGTTCTCACCTGCTTCTGTGACTCACCTGCTTTGTGTGCCTGCTGAGGAAGAACCCGTTGTAATCTTTGTAGTAGTGCTTGTGCTGGAAAGCAGGCTTTTCTGAAGCCCAGCTGCAGAGGTAACTGTTGGTGTTGATGTGGTGCTTGGAACACTAGAACTAATCAAATCATCTTGTCTTCTACCAAAGGAGGAACTAAAGGAAAGAGTCATATCTATATAGAATGTGTTTGTATGTGTATTCTATAGTCAATGCCTATACATTATACAGATTCACAAGGCTAGGAAAAAATCTAAAAGACTGTGTTCCTAAATACGCCACCGGCTCCAGCACCAAGAGTTGCATCTACAACTTGCTAGAGTCTAGATGATTTCCCTAATTTGGTAGTGTATCATTTTACTGCATCCCCCACCCACCAACAAGATTCAAAGATGATCTGATAGTTTACATTTCTGGAACTGTTCCAGGTCATATGGTCATGCCAGGTTGGGTCTGGAAAAACACTTTGGTTTGGCTTTACTTGGGGAAAGTTAAGAACTTAAGCATTTTCTAAGAAATTGTTTTGGCAATGGGTCACATCCCTAGGGGTGACCCATGCCTATATTATATTTGTTGATCTTTTCGTCTTTTTTTGGTTGCTTTTAGCAGAGAAAATAACACATAGATTTTCCACCCCCTCTCCAATATGATATTACCAACATTCCAATTCAAGGCATTTCCATTGCTCTGAGTTCTAACACAGGTAGAAACTTTCCAGGTCACCACATGAGATCAATTAATTAATCTATTTCAACTGCTCTAGTCAATTATATAATTGATTTATATATAATTACATACAGAGTTCCTTTTTTAATATGCTATAATCTAAAAGATACTTCTTAGCATATCAAATTTAATTTAAAAATATATAACATAATAGGAAGGCATAAGTAGGAGCAAATTTTCACCCATCTTTTTTTTTTTTTTTTTACCCATCTTTAAATATATATTCTGTCTTTAAATGAAGTTTTATTTAAACAACAAAAGATATATTTAATAAAGGCACATTTTTAATGTTATATTAAATTGAGAGCTCCAAACTGCCTCATATTTTAATAAAAGAATACACAAAAGTTACTTAAGAATTATATTATTACCTTTTATGATAAGCTGATCCTTCATTAATTGAGCTATTCTTTTTGAGATCATCTTCCCATTTTCTTCTTGTATATGAACTACTTGTTCGCAAACTTGAAGAATCTCTGTGAAAAAAATATCTTTCAGATTCTGGTAGATAATTTTAAAATAGGGTTAAAGAAGCTGTATTTTAATAAACATCTGTAGAAGCAGAAACTAGTAAAATCCCTTAGAAAAACAGTCTGGAATACTTATTAAGAAGTGAAAGTAATTCACTAAGATTCCAGTTCTAAGATTCTATCCCAAAGGTATAATCCTAACTATAGGGGGGAAATTTAAATGTTTGCAGAAGTTTTATTTATGATGACAAAAATATTAGATAATTTAAATGTCCATAGTTTGGGGAGGGGAAATGGCTACTTTAATCTCAGCAAATCTACTCTATGGAACACTATGTACTAATGAAGAACAATGCTTATTGAAAATACATACTAACATATAAGACATTACGAGATCTTAAGTGAAAGAAAAAGTCAAGACACAAAATTGAATATTATAACATGATTACAATTATATTAAAAATTCTCATACTCTATATGTGCTGAAAAGTAGGAAGAAACAAATTAAAATGTTGACAGTGATCAAGTAAGGGCTTCTTCTCCCTTCTTCTTTCTCCTTTTCTATTATGTTCCAAATATTTAGAAAGCATATACTAGTCTGTGACCTCATCTGCCACCACTGCCCCCTCACTCCGTTATAACCATAATGCCTTCATTTTTTTGGCTATTTCATGAACATACCAAGCCTGCACCTCCTCAAGTCCATGTACTTGGTGTTCTTCCTATTAGGAATACCCTCCATCTCTTCCTGAAATCCATATCCCACATAATTACAACAATGCTCATGTTTTAACTCTTATGCTAGATAGTAAAGATTTTATAGTTAAAAAAATAAAACAAATCATAATGAATCCACCTGTTTTCTTTCTCTTCAATGTCAGATGTACTGGCTAGTCGTCTTGGTATTGTAGGTGCAACATATGCAAGCCTAGTTCCTTTACTATCTTTCTCCTACACAACAGGGAGAAAAAAGAGTGAAAATAAATCTGTGATGACTATAGGTGCTGCTAAAAGTATTAGGTAAAGAGTATTCAACAATGTATAATTACACAGCCATCATAGTTTATTTTATAAAATTTCCACAATTCCTAGCTAAACTCCAAAATTGATGTCTATCAATATTCAAGTACTATAAACACTAAAAGACAGCCTGTTCAAATTAATTTTCTTTTCTCTCTTCTTTAATCTAGAATTAGCTCTTTTTTAACATAAGAAAAATTCCTCCACATTTTAATGACTTTTTCTGAAACTTCTATAACATTTACTGTAATGTAGTATTGTAAGATAAAATATCTTTACTTCTTTCAGAGAAATAAGGTCTCAAATACAGTTCACTGGTAAGTCTCAATTACTTACATTATACAAGCTATTTACTACCTTGATATACTATGTTTTAAAAATATAACATTAAAATATACAAAACAAAAGGTTATTTAAATTATATTTAACCAAATCTGGCTGAGAGTGTAGTGACAATGACATCTGTTACATTCTCATTATACTGGCATCAAGTACTTGGAAAACAACTGGAAAATAAATTTATACAAAATAAAAAACATTAAAATTACTTAATGAGAAATTCATTTCTGAATTTCTGATACATGTAAACACTCCTGTATAGAGCAAGAAAACTGTAAGGAAAAAAATGTCCAAGCACTAAAAATGCAATAGAAAATAAATAATCCAATTATACAAAATAGCACTGAATGAACTGTGGTGCATTCTATTTAATGCAATTTAATACTGCCTTTCAAAATATAGTTATTAAAATTGCTCACTAGGACAAAGCTGTGATGTATCAGATGAAAAAGTAGGTAAAGAAATTGCATATATTGGATAAATTTAACTTATGAGTATAAGCACATTCTAGAAAAATGTGTTCCTAAACTTTCAAAACCCTTCTTAATAAATAAAATTAGCTTGCTCCTTGATACATTTTATTGTAAATTCTCAAACAGCATAAAGGATTCCTTTAATTGAGTTTAGTCTCTTAATTTATGTTTTGGGCAAATACATCTGATCTTCCCAATAATTATATCCCATATAGATATCTGCGTAAGGTAGGTACATTTGTATTATCATGTAACTCATTAAGTCAGGTGAATTAAGTTGACACATAGATCTAATGATACATAGTAGAAAATCCAACGGATCTGATTCCAGGAAAACAAATTATCATAGTTTTTATAGAAACCAAATTGTGAAACAGATTACCTTTTCTTTATTATCCAAAGAAGAGGAAAGTCTGGGACTTGAAGCTGAACGCATAACACCTGCAGTGTCTTTTTCTTTCTGAGCCTCTTTAGATGCTGTGATTTCTGCAAGTGCTCCATAACTACCAGTCTTTCTAAGTCCTAACCTCCAAGATGCAGGAGACTCATCTTTTCTCTCTTCTTCTTTGGGAGTAATTTTTGTAGCTGAAGTTGGAAACTGTTTTTATTTTATTTTATTTTTAAGGAAAAGGAGAAAAATTATACAATACTGATCAGTCCTTAAACTGAAAATGAGAAGTTTACAGATAATATGTTTTAAATTATAGTTAATAGTTTCAGGAGAAACACTTTTACTAAGCAGGTTAATGTCTTAGTAAAAAATGTAAAGATCTAAAACTGAAGAAGGAAATACTACCTTTCCAGATGTTAGATTTAAGAACACACACTCCACACTTTGTATCACACAGAAAAATTATGATGCAAATACAGAGAACAGAAATGAGCACACCATAATGACTTAAAACCATGCATCTTTGAAACCAATATTCATATTAAACTTGTTATGTTGTAACCTAATATAAATCCTTGCACATCGAAATGCCTCACCATAGATTTTTCACCTTTACTGGGCACAAGAACAATGCCAGTTTTGCGCAAGCCCTGCCTCCATGATGCAGGATCTACTGATTCCACCACAGGCATGATAGGAGCAATGAAATCATACTAAAGCCAATTAAAATAAGACAGGTAAAGAGATAAAGATTGAAAGCATGAAAACAGAAAAGGAAGTTATGAGCAAAACAGACTTTTCTCTTTTTAAAAGAATTTTATAATAAATTAAAACCCAACAACTGGGTAATTATCCAATCTTTAAAAGTCACTGGGAACAAGTTCCAGTTTTAGCATGAGAGAATCTGAAAGAATCTAATACAGAAACTTCCAAGGCAGTTAAATCCACATAGAGCTGATAGTATTATAGTATGAAGTGAAAAAACTACTGCCCTTGAATTTTGTTTTTATTCATTTTGTACTTGGGTTAAAAAAATTTTAATCCATCATCATCAACAAAAAAGTAATCATCAACAAAAAAGTAATCATCAGTATATTTCTAATTATAATATTTAATTCATTAATATTTTAAATATCATAGCCTTAAATTTACTGTTTGATTTTTCCACTAAACATTAAACATTTCAACTAAAAACTGTTTTTGTACAAATATTTATTTCATTTTCAGGGCTTTCCAACTACCCTAAAAATGAAATGTCTGTTGTCTGTAACTAGTTCACCTCATTAACTTCACTTACAGAGTTTAAATATTCAACCACAGTTAAATATAGATGGTAAATATAGCAACTATCTAGTTACTACAAGCATAGGATATAGATTAAAAAACAAAACAAAACAATCTTTCTTTCACACCTATTACCAAGGTTTGCCATAACAGCAGTTTAATAGAGCTTGTTAAAGCACCCATAATGTTGGAGGGCTAATTCCTAGACAAAACTGCTACAAGATACCTCTAATACTTCCAATAATTAATTCCTAACAATAAGGTTGCAAAGAGACTCAAGATATACAAGCATTTTTCAGTTCCCAAAATGCACACTGAGGCATTCCAGGGCGCAAGAACAAAATCACAGGGGTGCTGTGGGATATTTTAAAGTTTTGAGAGAAGTACAGTGACATCTGTTGGACACTGTACAAATTGCCATTATTAACTTATTTGTACCTAACTACTTAATAAATGAAACCAAGAGGTATTTTTTTTGGCCAAATGGCACTGTGAAAAAAAATCAGTAAAACACTAAGGTCTCCACTGACTGAGAAAGTCCAGGAAGCTGTAATATTTTACATAATATGATAGGCATTGAGATGATTCCTTATTGATTTCAGAGTTTAAAGTCATGGTACTCGAGAACAGAGGTTGGCAAACTTTTCCTTCTGTAAAGGGCCAGACTGTAAACTTTAGGCTTTGTAGACTATAGAGTCTCTGCTGTAACTACTCATCTATGCTGCTGTAGCACAAACCCAGCCATAGGTAGTACACAAATGAATGAATGTGGCTGTGTCACATAAAACTTTATTTAGGGGCAATGAAATTTGAATTTGTGTCACAAAATATTCTTTTTCTTTTCATCCTCCCCTGCCTCTGCCGACCATTTAAAAGTATTAAAACCATTCTAACTTCCAGGCTGTACAAAAAACGGGTAGTGGGCCACCTTTGGCCCACAGACCATGGTTTGCCAATCCCTCCCTACCCCAGAACTTTCCCCAAACTGGAAACAAATGTTATTCCTCCATGATAAAATCATCATATAGCAAATAATATTTGCTGAGTGTTACAACAGAAGCTAACATTTAACAAATGTTTACTTGTGTGAGGCCCTAAACTAAGTGCTTAATATGGGTTATCTCATTTAATCCTACAATCACCCAATGAAATAGCATTTTACTATTATCCAATATTTTAGAGTTGAGAAAAATGAGGCAATATTATCAAGTTTGAAATTTTGTTGCACTGTTACGACTGATATACCTCCTCTCCACCTCACATGGATTTAAATACTGGTTTATGTGTTTAAAAGCATCTTTCAATTTTTGGTATATAAATAAACCTCTCTGAAAAACTCAAGTATACCTAGTCTCTGAAATTCTTCTTTTGGTTTTTATAACCAGGACACTATTTTGACTTTCCTACTCTCTGACTACCCCTTTCCTGGTCTTTTTGTTGTTGTTGGTAGCAACTATCCTTGTCATAGCCCTGTAACATAAGCACTCCAAGAGTCTGTTCTTGTATCTCCTATCTTCTCTTTATACTTTCTTCTGAATGTTGGGAGTAGGGTCTTCTTATATCCTCAGGCTAAATATTAATTGTATTCAGCTTATTCTCAAATTTGTTATTCTCCAGCTCAATCTGACTCCTAAATTCCTAGTCCTGAATTTCTATTTACCTGTAGAATGGACTATATGTAACTAAAATTGGAACCTGAAACTCAACATGTTTAAAGTCAAACACCTTTATTTCCAAACCAACTCTTCCTCAGTTCCCTATTTCTGTTACTGGCACCAAAAATCTCTTCAATCCCCTAAATTTCTTTTTTTTTTGCCCGCTTTGTGTGGGATGTGGGATGTGGGATCTTAGTTCCCTGACCAGGGATCGAACCTATGGCCCCCTGTGCTGAAAGCACGAAGTCTTAACCACTGGACACTGGGGAAGTCCCAACTCCCTAAATTTGAAACTTCGCAGTCATGTTAGACTTCTTCTCTGTCATCTTCCTCCATCTACAAGTTAAGTGCCAAGTCTCTAAATCTCCTCCTCTCCTTTTTAAGTCCACTGCCACTTCTCTGGTTTATATTCTTATCATGCTAGGCAACTTCAATGACTTTCTAATAAACCTTCTCTCAGTCAGTCTCTCACCTTCAAATACACCTGTACGTTGCTGCCAGAATAACATTCTAAAATTCTCTCATGGCCTTGTTCAAACATCTATGATCCTCTACTATCTATCAAATTATGAAAATGTTACCATAGTAATGAAAACATTCCAATTTGGCTCCACTTTTCCTGCTTTACTTCGTATATATATCCCATACATCAATCAAACTAGACAACTCATTTTTCCTGCAACACTCCACATTATCCCTACTTTTTTTTTTTTTGCGATACGTGGGTCTCTCACTGTTGTGGCCTCTCCCGTTGTGGAGCACAGGCTCCGGACATGCAGGCTCAGCAGCAATGGCTCACCGGCCCAGCCGCTCCGCGGCATGTGGGATCCTCCCGGACCAGGGCACAAACTCGTGTCCCCTGCATTGGCAGGCGGACTCTCAATCACTGTGCCACCAGGGAAGCCCTATCCCTACTTTTGATCACACTGTTTCTCTTCTCTCTTTTTCAACAGACTGTACAAACTCTCCTCTCTGTTAGTTGAAATACTACCTCATTCTTCAAGATCTATCTCAAATGTTCTAACTCCATTACCTCAAATCAAAAATGATTTCTTCCATTTAAAAACTATCATTCTACAATTATACACTTTTACCGGTATATTTCATATACCCACAGCACATAGTAGTCTTTTACTAAATTTTATTATGATGTAGGTTCAATTAGCAAGAACATGTAATTCCAAGAAAACTCTGAATTTTTACCATCTAGCAAAGAAAATATAGTTTATGCTTATTGGAATATATGTGTATACAGCAGAGTAGGTAATCTTTTTCAGAGATCCCAACAATATTTATTTTGACTAGAGAGTTATATATAAACATTGTTAGTTAAACTTAATGTTAGTTGAAACTTTAACTAACAATAAACTTATTGTTAGATAAAAATTTAATATAAAATGTATATTATTTAACTTATTGTAAGTTAAATAATGTGATAAACTTACTATTTTTAGTTAAAATAAATCATAAGATCAAACTAATGGTTTTATAGATAATATATCCATAAATCATAGGCCTGATCTCACTGCTACAGAAATAGTTCTATAATTTTAGCTGACAAGTTAACAACTTAAGAGAAGATCATTTAAAGTGAATATACCTATGTTTCTCTGTAGTTATCATGAGTTATTATAGAATATAAGTGATATTTAATACTGTTTTAGAGCTTCCAGTTTCGTGAGCTATTCCTTGCCATGAATGTTAGAGAGACAGAGAGAGAGAGAGAGAGAGAGAGAGAGAGAGAGAGAGAGAGAGAGAGAGAGAGAGAGAGTGTGTGTGTGTGTGTGTGTGTGTGTGTGTGTGTGTATATGTATTTATATACATAGTTTATGTACTGCTGGAGGAAGCTAGAGAACTTAAGATAACTTGTCTAGATAATAGAATCAGAGTAGTAAGTGGCAACTTAAAAATAGACAGAACTCTTAATTAATTACAAAATCTTTTACGATGCATTTACAAATTAAGAATTCATCCAAGGAAATTTCTTTTAGGTCTGTAAGTTACAAGGAAAATCTTGAAACAAATGAAAAAAAAACACTAAAATGCTAAATTAAAGTACATACAGTACCACTGAACATGGTAACAGGCTTTAAAAGTCATATAATACTGATAAAACTTAAAAATACTTCATTTTTTTGTACACCATGACTTCATTACTTTGAATAAAATTTGCCCATAAAACTTTAAGAACAAAGACTGAAACAATGTAATCTTTAAATGGAGAATAAAATGGAGTTTCTAAATATGCAAATTAGAGAAACAGTTGTCATTAGATCAATTTAATTACAGAATCAAAGTAATTCTGAATAAGAACTTTTATAGCAAATAAATTACTGGCCCACTAATCTAACAGAGCTATTAAGTATTTGCTTTCAGTGAGGGCAGTTGGCATAAACTGAGAAGTAAACTGCCATAAATCTAGGGTTATGCTTGAGAAAAATATAATTGATCATAAGAACCCTACTGTAATTATTTGACTACAGTAGGAAAGAGATTGCTTAGTTAAATACTCAAAAGACTGACAGCTGGTTTCTTGGCCAGCTATTCCAGGGGGGATGGGGCTTTGGGGAACTTGATAAATCTACAGTTCTAACAGATAATCAAAAGAGCTAAAGTTTAGTATTCACTGAAGAAGTATAAAGGGGTTTTAGAATTAATAAATCTTTAGTTAAAGCAGCTCACGGTGACACCAGTTATGGCATGATAACTATCTTGAAAATTTTGCAGACGACTGCTTCTGGCCTTGAAAAGGCCAGAAATTCTCCAGAAATTCTGGAGAATTTCATTTTAAAGCATATGAAATTAAGACCATTTGAGAATGGGTTCTAATTGAATTCAAGAAACCCTCAGTTCTAGAATACAGCAGGTAATAAGATAATTCAGTCACAGAGTCTTCTGATATTCAAATTGTACCAGTGAAATTCATACATTTCTACCACTAAGAATTCATACTACTGCTTTCCTTTGGAAGAGTTTTAGAGGAGGATTATTAATAACAGTATGGATTTTTAAAGAATTCTCTAGTTTATGATTTTAAAAGGTTCAAATTTTGACCACTTGGAGCCAAATCCAAAGATTAGCAAAACTGACAATATGATAGAAACACTGTGGGGATTTAAAATCAGTCCTCAAACCCATGCAAACCAAATTAGGTCAGATAAGCAACAAAACAAGAAGTCCAAAGGCAGAGACTTAATAGGTAAACGCAATGTATAAACCCTGAGAGGACCCTTAATTTGAAAAATCAAACAGCTAGAAAGATGTTACTAGGAGGACAACTGGGAAAATTTTGAGTATGGTCTGTATATTAGTGAACATAAATAATGGTATTATATATCAATGTTAAATTTTCTAAGTATGATGATTTCCGTGAGGGAACGAAGGATTAATGCCTTTGTACTTAAGAGGTACGTACTCAAGTATTAGGAAGAAAGTGTTACAGTGAGAGCAGTCAATGTTTTTTTTTTTTTTTTTGCGGTATGCGGGCCTCTCAGTGTTGTGGCCTCTCCCATTGCAGAGCACAGGCTCTGGACGCACAGGCTCAGCGGCCATGGCTCACGGGCCCAGCCGCTCCGCGGCATGTGGGATCTTCCCGGACCAGGGCACGAACCCGTGTCCCCTGCATCGGCAGGCGGACTCTCAACCACTGCGCCACCAGGAAAGCCCTGAGCAGTCAATTCTTAAATGGCTCCAGGAAAAAAAAAAAAAAAAAAAGTACGTGTGAGTGTGAATATGTCTATGTGTGTGCATGTGTGTGCATGCGTGCATGTGTGTGTTACACAGAGAGGGAAATGAGTTTACTCCTAAAAGTTAGGTAAGGGTGGGGAGAAGCCTTTAAAAAGAGACCAGTAGGTTAAAAAAAACCCACAGAAAACCCTTAATCTTTAATTAGAGTTAAAAGAAGTATAGGTTCTGAAACAGCAGGGAAAAGAAAAGTCTTTAACAGATCAACAAGAAAGTAAGGATGAAGAATAAATGGAGAACAAAATAAGGAAGAGGAATAAATGAAACTAACAATTTGGGAGCACTCAGTCACTAGCCAAGCTCTCTCAATTACCGCTTAACAATGTTAACTTATTTTCTCTTTGTTATTATTTTTGTTTTGTCCTTTTTAGGAGGAACAGATAAGGAAGATAGTCACTTGCTCAAGGTCACAAAAACTAACAAGAGGTGGGGTCAGCAGTTGACCTCTGGTTTGTTCTGACATACCTGGTGCTTTGTAAATGAATTAGAAAATCTAGATTCCAGTTCTCTCAGTAACTTGTGGTAGTACTTTTCGTGCTTAACTTATACACATGTGAAATTACCAAAATGCACGTTTACTCAACAGAAATAAAGGATACAAACCCCATGCTTCTCAAAAGTTCAATGAAAATAAAAAACTACCATGATCAGTAGTTTATCATATGAAAAATTTTATTTTTCTGCTATTTACTGGGTTGGCCAAAAAGTTCGTTTGGTTAATGAATATGTTGCTCAATAAAGTTCTTGGTGAAAACCGAACAAACTTTTTGGCCAACCTGATATTTTTGTTAATGATCAACTGCAAAAAGTACTTGAGAAAAGGAACATAATAGATTCAGAGGAAATAAAGAAAAATACATTCTTATTCTAAAACCTTAAATAAACTTAGAACTGTCTTAATGCTTTAGCTCAAATGGTACTTACACAGAATACATTTATTTTTAACAAACACAATTTTGGCTTACCTTTTTAATAGGTGATGTAGGTGTTGCTTGACCAGATGACACAGTAGGTGTTGTAACAGCTACAGGAGCTGCTTGAGTACTAGAAGTATTGGCATTAGTTACAGAAGCCATGGATTTTGTCTTATCTTTAGGGAAAGGAAAAGGAAAAAAAAACACCAAGAGTCATGATTCTAGATGAATTCCGTTTCAATGGTATTGAAAACAGCATTTTATACTGTATTTTTGCTTAAGGTTTTGTTAACTCAGTCTTTTCCCACTATTATCCCTTTTAACAAGTGACATTTTCAACGAGTTTCTAGAAATGTCTCAATAGGTATGAGACTTAAATAAGAACACGACACACAACCAGACCTTTAAGAATAAAAAGCACAAATAAAATATGACTATATGACTTGTGTACTTTTAACACTATGGAAAATTTTAAGTTTTAAATTAATATTTAAAACTTGAATACACGAATACAACGTAACTTCAAAAAATGCAAGAGCTATGCAGTTTTCCAATGAATAAACAACTTACATTGCTTATCTAAAACTTATAGCTCTTCTTTATTCTAGGAAATCTAAACGTGCTCTTTGTCGATAATGACTTATATTCCTGTCAAACAGTATGCTTAAATGTCACAAAGAGCATTCCTTCTCACCCCCCAAAAATCTAGAGTTAAATGGGCACAATATCAGCTAAATTAGGTTAAATCTCTTCTCACAATGTATCAAGACAATTTCCAACTAGTAATTGATCACTTAGAAAAAGATTTTTGAAATATTAGAAAAAAATCAATATGATGCTAGCAAAAATTCAAAGACTGTATTTGAACACATAAACTGGCCTTTAGCAAAAGTCACATATAAATTTAAACCTTTAAATTAACTGTAATTTATAAATGGGCTAGAAAAGTTCACTTTTCAAATGGTCAAAAGTCATTTTATCCAGTTTTAAAATGTTCCTTTGGTTTCAAAATGGGACAGGACAGGTATCTTTCGATACTTTTGTGAAGAAGTATACTGCTTTTAAAGCCCTATGAGATAATCATTTTCATTATACTACCTCTCTCCCTTCTTTAGGTCAGTTTTGCAAAGAATCTTCCACCATAAATTACCATTATGAGTAAGTAGACAACATTAACAAATCCTTATCTTTAGGGCAAATACAAACTTCCCACTAATAATTCTGAATTTGCAATGATTCATTGAGTCCTATTTGTGACTAAGAAAACATCTGTAAGATGTTAATAGGGTGAAAAGCATAATCTTAAACTGTATCAAAAGACAAGGCCAAACTGGCATATTTAAAAATCACTATAACCACAGCTTTTCAAATAAACTGAATGAGCGAAACTCAGTCTAATAAACGTTTTTCTTGTTGTTAAATCCCTCTTTTCATTCAACAGAAGCTAAGCCTATTCAGCACAGTTAAGTACAAATCATGTATACTCTAATTAGACCATCCTCCTGGAAAACAATCCATCCAACCGGAGAGAGTAATTCAACAAATATTTATTAAGTGTCTGATACCTCAAGTACTGTCCTAGGCACTGGGGATATGTATCAGTCAATGAAAGGACAAAATATCTTAACTGCATAAAGCTTACAGTCTAGTAGGAAAAATAAGTAATAAACTAAAGCTCAACATGTGTTTTTTTCATTTTATTTTCTCCTTCTCCCCCTATTTTCTCCAGGTTTAAAATTTTTTTATATTATTGAAATCTATACATTAAAGAATGTATATGCACGTATGCAAACATTTATGTTTGGTTTAAGAATAATAATTAAACAAACCTCAGGTGTCCACCATCTAACTTAAGTAAACATTATCAGTGTTACTGAAGCCCTTTCTATCCATTTGATTTCAATGAAGAATAAAAACTTCATGTCCTAGAGAAAAAAAAAGAAAAAACCTAAAAGCAAAACTATGCTTCCCTATTCTCATTCCTTCAACTACCTCTGAAAAATTTATATATCATTTGGAAGGAAATTAAACTTTTGGTTGGGTTCCTATTTTCAATCTGATTTATAAGAAACTGATTAAAAAATGGTTTGGAAAATATTTTATGAAAGAAAATTCAGCAAAATAGTTATTTAACATAAAACAGTTTCCCAAGGAAATAACCTTACAAAAAGAAAAAAGAAACAGTTTAGAAATTGTCAGATCAAGCTATACCTCTACAGGGAAATGGCTGCTTTCTCAAGCTTGCCAAATAAAGTATGATAAAGCCTTGTTGATATTAAAAGAGTGAGAGAGAAGGAACCACACAGCATTTACATGGATTAATTCTTGAGATAGAGTTAAATTTTCCTGGCACAACTGGCTACTAGCAACAGGAAGAACAAAATTATCAAGTACAATGCTTCAGAGGAACATTTAAAGTTAGCGCACTGAGAAGAGATTGGTATGCTTAAAGTCCAAATTGGGAAATTAATACAATACAATTTGATGGTAATTAATTCTATTCATACTTATAGAAGAGTTTAAAGAACTATCCAGATAGCCTAGTCCAATACTTCTCATTCTACAAGCAAGGAAATTTCAACCAAAGGTCAGGAGACTTGCCAGTTAGTGGCAAGACTGGCCTAAATCTGAAGTCTTTTTTTGTTTTAAATAGCTCCCTGGTGCCTAATACTGAACAGTGAACTGTATAGAAGGGACCAATTAAGAAAAAATAGGTAGAAGAATCTCAGGAATCTCTGTGAGATATCTGGACTTCCAGTTCTTGAATTCTACTACATGAGCTAGGAGATCTGGGTGCTGGTCCTGGCTTTCATGTGCACATGTGCATATAGTTTAATTTGTAATGATATATTTTACTAGAGACTGGGGGCCAAGGCATGTCTCACACAGAGGAGATTAACTACATAAAAATAACTTTAAATACTTGCAAAAGTATCTGAGTCAATTTAAATTTCAATGATATCATTTCATCTTTCAAATGAACTGAACAAATTTAACTGAATGTTATTAGATAAGCATGTACATTAATCTTATTTAAATTAGTAGACTTTAATTTTATACAATTATTACATGAAAATTAACATTCATTACAAAGCAATTGATTGTTATATAATATCCATGTAAAGCAGGTATTATTACCCTGATTTTACAGAGAAATCAGAGATTAAATAACTTACCCACATCTACAGTTACATGCATGAATCAGTCCATGTTCTTGAACACTGTACATGCTGATTCTCATATAATTTGTTTTTATAGTTAGAAATATTTTAATTAGCATGTTATACAAATAAATTATAATATTCAATGACTACCTGTTGTTCTACTGCCAATTTTACCTATATTACTGTGTCATCAAGGCAAAAGATATGCTGACTCACCTGATCAGCAGTGTCACAGCAATAAATAAAAAATTAAATCCCTAAGTGACTAGAATCTAGTCATTCATAAATTTCAAAAACTCTTTGTGTATTTCCAAAAAATAATTTACTTGTAGGATTAGTAAGCTTCAAGAAAATAAAGGAATCCATAACACATCACCTGGCAACAAAGCTAGCCTGTGCCCATTTAGCAATATCTTGTTTTTAATGGGAAATAGAATTATCAGTACGTTCCTTGACATGTTTATTTAGTAAACTTTAGCTTCTCACATTTTCTTAGAAAAAATATTTTATTGAGTGAGTAAAAAACCTGATTCAAAACTGTTGCTGTTGTGTCTAGAGGAAATATGGGAGTCCAAGAAATTCTAGGGCTCCATTTGTGTTTACTAATGATCACCAAACTGGTCCTGATAATGATGACAGTTTTTTCATTGATAAAAACCTTAATGAAAATGAAATACCTTTTCTGATAAATACGTTAAAATGCCAAAATGCCAGGTTATACAACTCAAAGATAGCAATCCTGGAATCTTGTGCTCTCAGAAGGTTTTTTTTTTGGTTTTGTTTTTCTTAAGATTTTTTTGATGTGGACCATTTTTAAAGTCTTCATTGCATTTGTTACAATATCGCTTCTGTTTTATGTTTTGGGTTTTTTTTTGGCTGTGAGGCATGTGGGATCCTAGCTCCCCAACCATGGATTGAACCCGCACCCCCTGCAGTGGAAGGCAAAGTCCCAACCACTGGACCACCAGGGAAGTCCCTCTTCAGAAGTCTGAGTGATTAGCCGATACAGAATAAAAGCAATTCAGTAAACAAAATCTATAAAAACATGTGAGCCAGAGGGAAAAAAAAGCAGAAAACCTATCCTTGATAATAAAAAGGGAAAGAACGTAAATTGTTAATTGTTATAAAAAGGGAAAGAATGTAAATAGTAAAGCAATTTGGTAGCATCTATGAAAAGTGAAAATATGATTCAATAATCCAATGTTTAAGTATATCTATTAGAGACCCTCTTGCACATATACACAGGGAGGCAATTATAAAATGATTGCTGCAGCATTATTTATAACACAACATTGGGAATAAGGTAAATTTTTATCAAAAGGGAAATGTATTTAATGAATACTATACAGCAACTAAAAGGATAAGTTACATACATAAAGACACAGATAGATACAAACAAACCTAAAAAATACAACTTTCAAATAAAAAATGCAAGTTGCATAACAACTCCTAGGGAATAATAAAAACACAAAACAACCTTATAATTACTATATATTACTTCTGAATGTAAGATAAGAGTATAAAAATAGACTAGAAGACTCAGAAAAAAACTCATGATAGTGATTTGGGAAAGAGAAGTAGATTAGGGTTGATGGTTAAAGAAGACAATGGTAATGTTTTAATTTTATTAAAAGAAAAATTATAAGCAAATACAGCTAAATGTCAACAGCTGTTAAGTTTTGGTAGTTGGAATATGAATGTTTATTATATTATACTTTTCTGCATCTTTAAAATTGCTCAAAACAAAGTAAATTTCCCCACACCTCTACAGGAAAAAATCTTGACTCCGCCCCAGCTTTCTAAAACTTTAGTATTACTGAGGAAATATTTGGGATGCTGTTGGAGCCAGCTTCCTGTACTTTCAGGTCTCAGAAAGCAGCAGGAGCACTCTTGAGCTGCTGGGAACCCATCTAACCCTATCTGCACCATCCAAAGAGAATCTTAGAAGCCTCTTCACTTTCTTCAAACCTAAAAATATAGGTCAGTAAAATGCAGAGGTGATCAATTACCTGCCTCCAGGTAAGCAGAGAACAATAAAATCACAGCTATACTTAAATTTCTAACACTCCCTGAAAGGCAATTTACTGGCTTGGGAGGTATCTTAACAAGTAGCATGTCAGTCTGAAAAGTTTCAAAATTAAAGCCTGACCTCATCTTACTTTACACTTCATCAAAATTCACTGAAAATCCCTTTATCCTTCAAATTTTACCTGTTTCAGCTTCTGATTCTGAGTCGTCTTCCTCATCTTCTTCACTAGAGCAACTAGATTCATCTTTTTTTCCTTCTTCTTCATCATCAACCTTTTCTTGTTCCAGAGATTCAATACGGGATGCATTTTTCTCAGGCTCAATAATCAATGTCTCTTTGCTGTGAAAGGGAAAAAGCCTTGAAATAATTATAAACACAAAAGGTGAAAATACATAATGAATACATTAATTTTTCCCAGAACCACAAAATCTAATAATCATACTTGTGGCTATCATGACAACTCATTTAAAACAATAACAAAACCTACTTTAATATTTTACTTACTTTTTAAAGGTTTTCTGTGATTGATTATTGTCCATATTGGCTGTTGATTCAATCAGTGGAGATTTCTTCTCCCGTTTTTCACTATGGAGCTTTATAAAAGTTATGCAAAGGAAAATAAGAATACTATTAAAATAACATTAATGAGCAAAATACAGAATTTAAAATAATAACAAAGTAGCTTCCCAAACACTAAATGAAAACAAAACAGACAAAACAAATAAAAGATTTGTTTTACCTAAAAAGAAAAGGGCTTGGATAAAGAATAAAAAGAACTAGACAATTTAAAAGCTCCACAGAGGGGACTTCCCTGACAGTCCAGTGGTTAAGACTCTGCACATCCCCTGCAGGGGACATGGGTTCGATCCCTGGTTGGGAAACTAAGATCTGCTGTGCGGTGCAGCCAAAACAACAACAACAACAACAAAAAAACCACTCCACAAAGGACTAAGTTGGATTTGTTTTTTTAAGATCCCTCCAACTTTAGTTTACTGAAAAACCAGGGACCATTAACCATTTAGGGTGTCTGATAATATTTTACTTAAACATCTGCTTCCTAGTTATGTTAACTCCTTGCTTATCTAGCGTATGCTATTTTAGAAATCTGAGATTTTATAGTCTCCACCCTCTAAGCAAACTTTTTTATGAAATTACAAAAAGATACTATTATTGAGAACATACACATTATAGAAGTATTCATTTTGGGAAAGGGATGCTAGAGAAATGGGGATAAGCAACACAAAAGGCTAAAAAAAACCCCACCACTACCCCTTTATTCTCATTCACTGTCATTTAATTTGATCGCTAGGAATAACTTAAAACCAAACAGTACAAAACATCACAAGAATACTTTTTCAGCTGTCTAAGATTCAAAGTTATTAAGAGAATTCACTAATAGAGACAATTTTTAGACAATCATCAAACATACCAGATTTTGTTTCTTTTGCAACTCTTCTAAATATCCTAAAATGTCTTCATCTGCTACATCAAAGGCTGTCTGGCCCTACGCAGGAAACAAGAGGGTTGGTGATAATAAAAAAAATCAATAAATTATAAAATGCCTTCGGTGATTCTGTATGATTATACAGAAAGAAGTTAGATAACATTTTTAATGGTAGGTATAAAACATGGTACATATGACTTGAAGGAGATGTATGAGAAATCCCTGTGAGAGATAAGCAGCTGATATACCTCCCCTTACTTTTTTTGGTAACAGCTTTATTGATCTATAATTCACATACAAGTCACCCATTTTAAAGTATGCAATTCAATGGTTTTAGTATAGTCACAGAGTTTTACAACCATCGCCACAATCAATTTTAGAACATTTTCATCACCCCAAAAAGAAATGACATACCCATTAGCCATCCCCTCTCCACTCCCCCTCCCCCTGTCTGAGGCAACCACTAATATACTTTCTGTCACTACAGACTTGCCTATTCCAGACATTTCATATAAATGGAATCATACAATATATGGTCCTTTGTGACTGGCTTCTTTCACTTTGCAAACTGTTTTCAAGGTTCATCCATATTGTAGCATGTATCTACTTCATTCTTTTTTATTGCTGAATAATATTCCATTGCATGATCTACCACCTTTTGCTAATCTCTTCACCAGATGATGGACATCTGCTTTTCCTTTCTGGTACACAATCAATAATACTGCTATGAACATTTGTGTATAAGCTTTTGTGTGGACATCTGTTTTAATTTTCTTGGGTATATAGTTATGAGTGGAATTACTGGGTCATGTGGTAACTCCAAGTTTAACCTTTTTGAGATCTTATTTCTACTTTACCGCCATAAAAATTAATTATAAATTCTTAGTAGAGTAATAAAATAAACATATGTATTTCTAAACTACTTAAAAGTTCAGCCAGCCACAGGTATGACTTAGTTTCAAAAAGTAGTCCAGGTGAACATCTGTCAATCTATTTTTATTCATAGTGGAAAAGAAAATTTCAAAGAGCTGTTGACCAAAAATAGTAAGGATTTTTCCTGCTGCCAGCTTAGTCCTTATAATAACCCTACTGGTACAAGTCTCCAGAATGCCAGAAAGTTCATTATTTAGAATATAGTCTACCTTATATGCATGCAAAATTTCTTAATTTATGAATTTCTAAGAATATAATATCAATGGAAGCACCCAAATCTACTCGACACATATGGTAATACTATTACAGAAAGAGTAATAATTCTTTGTCGAACAAGGCCAAATCACCTCATAAGTAGCTGGAAAAGACTTAATAATAAAAATGAATAAATGATTCACAAAATGTTTTACACAGTTAATAAACCTTAATAGAATTAAATAATTTATATTCTCATAACATTTTTTAGACTAAAACTATATTTCTAGAAGTTGAAATATTTAAAGTACATTTGAAAGGCCTACCACTTTGTTGACCATCTCCATATCACACAGACTGTCCACTAAAATTCGACATGCTTCTTCTTTACCCCAATGAGCTGCAGCATGAAGAGGTGTCCAGCCATCATAATCTTTAATATTAACATCATAGCCTGCCTGTATTAAAAGTCTAAACAAATTACAGTGAATTACATCATCATTAAAATCTAGAAATGACTGGACATAATTAACAGCTATATACCATGCAAGTTAACAAAAATTTGCAATATATTTCTTTTCATAGTTCAGAATCCCTCCTCCCCTCAACAAATTAACTAGGACAAAAGAATTCTCAGAAAACACTGGCATAGAGGATCTTGAGTTACTGCCATAATAATGAATTCAGTTTTAATTAATTCCTAATGACTATGAGTCTTATGGTTTGGTATGACACTGATTAATTCTTGTTAATATGTTTCTAACTGAAAATTTTGCAGAAGAGTCTATAATTTTTCAAAACTATTGGATCAATTTGTATGTTAAACTGATTTATTGTAGGGAATGTCTTCAAGTGTCCATATGATATATCATCTCAAGCTGAACATGTTCTAAAAATATACTGGGATCAAACAAAGTTATTTGTAGTGTCATTGTTGCCTTGTGGTTAAGGAACTGGTTTGTGAAAGCCTTCATGAACCTTTATGATCTACCATTGGAAATTTTCATAGGAAAATGACTGTTAGAAACAAAACAAAGCAAAACAAATATTCCGAGGGGTCGAGTCTACTTTTCTGTAGCAGTAGAAAGCAGATATTCTAATCAACAAAGCTAGAAAACAGGAATACATTTTAATACAATGAAAAGAGTTGCATAAATGTTAGTATGCCCTTATAACTGTATACTGACAACAACCTTTATTTTATTTAGAAATTAAGCTCACAGAGAGCAAAGAATGGGTCTATAAATTGCACACAGCACAGCGCCACACACAAAGGCGAACACTAAATACTTTATAACTCAAATCTGGTTAACCTTAACCTTACTTTCCAAGATGCTGACCTTGAGAAGGGCTTCTTTTTACCTACAGGAGGTGGTAGTGATAGCTAATATATAAGCATTTATTTATGTTTCAAGAACTGATCCCCTATTTCCTAACAATATCTAAAGCAGATGTTTTTAATTATGGCTCCATAGCAGAACCATCTGAAAAACTTGCTATTAAAAAAACAAAAAAAAGTTTTCCCAGCTCCACCCCAGTTCCACTGAATTAATCAGTATCTTGGGAGATGGGCCCTGTCAATCTGTACTTTTAATAAGTTCTGCATATGATCTCACATCACTGCCTGTCTCCTGCCTGCAGATCAACATTTAAGAGCCAGTGATCTAAAAAACACGCTAATAGATATAAGTCACAAGATTTAAGTTAAAAAAATATGGCAACTAACATAAATATTATCAGATACTTTATTAATAGAGACAGAAATAATACTGGAAGATAATAAAAATATACCCCCAATAGGAAATATGAACTATAATAATGTTAAATATCCTGAGCAATACAAAATTCTAAGTACTTGAGAGTCTGTGCGGAGAGAAAGGTAGACACACACACCCCGCCCCCCAAACATAAGGCTCTCTATATGCCAGGCCATGCAAGGATACTCAAAAAAATAAGACAGTATTTATTATGCTCAAGGAACTTCTAATGGAGGACAAAAGTTAAGTAAAACAACAATCAACCCTCACAGACAGGTTCTATGATGAAGCTGCAATAGGAGTACAGAACTGAAAAGCATAAAAATCAACTGAAAGGGGTTGTGTGTGTTTGGGGGGAGGGGGTAAGTGGGGAGACAGTTACATTTGAAATGGATCTCTTCTATTTATTTTTGATTTAATATTTTCTTTCCTAAGTAAAATATTCACAAATTTCAAAACTAAAAAAGAATAAATGGCTAGATAGCAAAGTCACTTTCCCACTGCTGACCTTTAGCCAACCAGTTTCCCTGCCCCAGAGATAACCATACTACTACTTTTGATTAGATCCTTACAGAGAGATTTTATGCATATATAAATAAATACAACTTAAAGTTTTAAAACATAAACACAAATGAGGCATAGTTCTTAACACATCCTAGTGCTCTTTCCATATCTATAAGCAGTGTTTTAATCACTATAGAGTACTCTAGTGAAAGGATGTATCATGATCTATGCAACCATTCTCCTACTCCAATTACAAACAATGCTGCTAGCACATACCTATTTCCTATGTGAGTGAGAATATCTGTAAAAAAAATTCCTAGGGATTTCCCTGGTGGCACAGTGGTTAAGAATATGCCTGCCAATGCAGGGGACATGGGTTCGAGCCCTGGTCCAGGAAGATCCCACATGCTGCAGAGCAACTAAGCCTGTGCACCACAACTACTGAAGCTTGCGCTCTACAGCCCCTGCTCTGAAACAAGAGAAGCCACAGCAGTGAGAAGCCCGTGCACCGCACAGAAGAGTAGCTCCTGCTCGCTGCAACTAGAGAAAGCCCGCGCGCAGCATCAAAGACCCAACGCAGCCAAAAATAAAATAAATAAATTAAAAAAAAAACAATTCCTAGAGATAGTGCTGCTAAGCCAAAGAATAACTGTTACTTCGATAAAATTTGCTCAATAGTCATTTATACTTCCACCAATAATGTAAGAGAGTGCCTTTCCCCAAATTTGCCAACAGTGTGCCAAACATTTTGATCTTTGCCAATATGATAGATGAAAAATGATAATTCACTGTAGCTTTATCTGCACTTATTATGAATGAAGTTGAGCATTTTTTTTTTTGAGCATTTTTTTTTCATGGGCTTAAGAGCCTTGAACTGAGTCAAAGGATAGAAAGGAACTTGCTTCCAAGTTGAAGAGATGGTGAATGAAGGTATCTAGATAGAAACAAGAGTAGGCATTAAGGCATCATGAAAGAACTTCAAGTAGATATACACAGCTGGAATCATGCATGCCTGAGGAGCAGTGGTAGCAGCTTAGCTTGAAAGAGGAACCAATGGCCAGATGACTAATGGTCTTATGTGCTAAGCTGAGGAGTTTAAAATTCATCCCAATTCCTGCTGAGAATCTTAATAAAGGATTTTAAGAGCCTGGACAACTGAATTACAAAGACCACTTGGAAGCAGTCTAGAAATCTATTTTACAGTGCAATCCAGTACTCATATATATGTTTATAGAAACAAGAATTTTAAGAAACAAAATACCTTTACCATATGCAATACTCTTTGATATTTTCGATTTTTTCTTTTTAAATGCTGTTCACAGCTCACTAAGTTCATTTCATGACCCACTCTGATGGGGTTTGAAAGTCTGAAAAGTTTTGGATTAGAGAGAAACAGATGGGACAAGGAAACTAATTACAACTTAACTGTAGCGGCTTCCCTGGTGGCGCAGTGGTTAAGAATCCGCCTGCCAACGCAGGGGACACAGGTTCGAGCCTTGGTCCGGGAAGATCCCACATGCTGCAGAGCAGCTAAGCCCATGCACCACAACTACTGAGCCTGTGCTCTAGAGCCTGCGTGCCACAACTACTGAAGCCCACATGCCTAAAGCCAGTGTTAAGCAACAAGAGAAGCCAGTGCAGTGAGAAGCCTGTGCACTGCAATAAAGAGTAGCCCCTGCTCACCGCAACTAGAGAAAGCCCGTGTGCAGCAACGAAGACCCAACACAGCCAAAAGTAAATAAATAAATTAATTAAAAAAAAAGTTAACTGTACTATTCTAGGAGAAGGCTTAAATTACTGAAGTGAGTAGGGATTGAAATAGGAGGAAACCCGGAATAACTGACCCACTTAAACTTCTTCACTGTTTTTACTGAGGAGAGGGAATAAGGAGAAGGGACTGATATAAGAAACCAAAGTGGAACAAAGGTAAAATAGAGGGTGCAGTAGATTTTGCTGAGGGCCAGTCTTATTAGCCTTCACATAGATATAACAAAAGTTATGCACTGAATTGTTTTTTCCATACAGTTGCCAACACCTTTGCACTGCATGAGTAAAAACCAAAACACAAATTTATTGTGACATAAAGGAGCTTTGCCCCAAAGATATTTGTTGATCAGTATATAACCCTATATCGTCTAAGTTGCTTATGGTTTAATATTTAATATTATGCTAACAGCACTCTGAATTCCAGTGTTCATGTAGTGAAAATCTAAAACAAAATCAGATAAGTTACATGTAAATAAACAATCAGTAGGAATCAAGCTCTCAGAATTTGATAATATGTTTATACACAACATTGTTCTTAGTCTGTGTATCCAGAGCTAACCTATCTGGGAATCTCAAAGTGACTCTAATAACTTACTAGGCCAGAAGGTAACATATAATGGTTGTCTGACACTTAAATTTCACTTATTGGAAAACTGCAATGGAAGAACAGTAGAATACTCAAAATTTGAGAGTGAAAGAAAGAACTTTAGAAATAAAGCAATAACATTCAAGGTAGTTTTCTCCTTCTCCCTATAGACAGACATTAAATAACTTACAAAAGCTGTTTCAAAATAATGTTAGCAGGTATCTTAAAAAAGGAAAAGTGAAATAAAGAAAACAAATCAAAGCAGAAAAACAACTGTGAGAAGCAATACTTACTTTAAAACTTCTGTATAGCCTTTAGCGGCTGCAACATGAAGTGCTGTACCTCCAGATTTTGCATGCCGGACATCATTTATATGACCACTATTTAGCCATTGTCTTGCATCTCTAAGCATTATTCGTTCTTCTTCTTTTCGAGCTGCTTCTATATCAACCCCTGATAAAATAAAATATTTTTTTCTCTATAGTAAATGTTTTTGTTCGGAAATAAAATTATCCAAAACATTCCAAGTTTAATTGAAAATTAAAAGTGAAATTATATTTTTGAAAAATGGGCTGCTTAGAACAAGCTGGTTAAATAAAGAAATGTAGGAATACTGTAGATATTTTATTAGCATTCTCTATTGACTATTTAATTTTTGCCCTACAGTATTATTTTGGCTTTCTTTTTACCTTTTCTGCTTATTCCTTTTGTTTTTGAAGATTTGAATACTCCCCAAGGTATTCCCCATCCTTTGGTCTAAAAAAAAAGTTTGTTGTTTTAAACAATCATATGTATTTAAGTCTCAAATTTTTATCCACTGCTTTGACCAGTTCTCTGTACTTTAGCCTAGTAGGTACAAATGTTTATTGAACACTTCAACTTGGAGGTCCTGTCCTCATCTAAAATTGAATAGACCTTAAATCAGATTATTTTTCTACCAACATCCCTTTCTTTTTCCAACATAGTACATTGTTCATACCATCAGTATCAGTTTTATAATTTTAGTAAGTTATATAGATGTTTATTCATTTAAAAGCATTAAGCGCTATGCTAGGTTGAGGTGATAAGAGTGGGGAGAATTCAAAAAGGGACACGACCTTCAAAGCGCTCAACATCCTGAGAAAAAAATTAAAATAGAAATGATAATCCTGAAATTCCTCAGTGATCTCATGTTATCTTACGGCTTCAAATGCTGGTTATTTAATAAATAGCACATACCATGATGCATTTATACTCCAGGAGACAATGAGCTTATTAAAAAAGGTAAATATACTGCTTTTTTATCTTGTATCCCCACCATATGGATGGATACCTGATACAAAGTAAAAGGGATCAGTAAATGTTTACTGAATGAACGATGAATACATAAATACATGAGTAAAAAATAATTACACATACACACAACTCCTCAGCTAAGATCTCTTCTATAATTCATATCCATGTATCCAATTGGCTGGCTGGAATTTTTCATTCACTCATTCATTCAATCAATCAGTCAATATGTACTGAGTCTCTACTATATGTCAGGTACTTTACTAGGTGTTAGGGGTTTAGAATTGAACCTATTACATGGCAGATGATACATCTGTGAAGGAAAAAAAAGCAGAGTAAAGGTACAGAAGGTAATGAGAAAGAGTTGTTATTTTATATAGGTTGGTAAAGAACAGTCTCTTTGATAAGGTGACATTACAGCAAGAAATAAAGTAACAGTCATACCATAATCTTAGAGAATATTCCAGACAGAGGGAAGTACTACAGATCTTCCTTGACTTACAATAGGGTTACAACAAAAGTTGAAAATATCCTAAGTCAAAACTGCATATGATATACCTATCCTGTCATAGCTTAATGTAGCCTACCTTAGACACACTCAGAATACTTACATTAGCGTACAGTTGGGAAAAATCATCTAACACAAAGCCTGTTTTATAAATAAATTATTAAGCGCTGAATATCTCATGTAATTTACTGAACACTGTATTGAAAGTGAAAAACAGAATGGTCATATAGGTATAGAATGGTTGTTTAAGTGTATCAGTTTGGTTGTTTACCCTCATGATCACATGGCTGACCAGAAGTTGCAGCTTGCTGCTGTTGACCAGCGTCACTAGGGAATATGTGCTGCATATCACTAGCCCGGGAAAAGATCGAAACTCAAAATCTGAAGTATGGTTTCTACTGAATGTGCATTGCTTTCAAACCATCATAAAGTTGAAAAATCGTTAAACTGAACCACTATAAGTCAGGGACTGTCTGTATTAAGCACTGAGGTAGAAGTCTGCTTGGAATGTTCTTCTGATTAGGAAAAGGCAGGGTGTCTATAGAGTAGTGAGGACAATGAGCGGGGGCAGGGTGACAACATCCCACTCAATTTAAGAGGATCACTTAAGCTGAAAAGTTAAGAGTAAAAACAGGTAGAAACTGGGAGGCTATAACAATAATTCAGGCAAGAGATGATGGTAACTTGAACCAGGGTGGTAGCAGTGAAGGTAGTAAAGAGGTTAGATTCTGCATTCTTCAAGGCAAACCAACAGAATTTGCTGTTAGTTTGGATGCAGGAGAAAAAGAGAAGTCAAGGATGAATCAAAGGTTTTTAGCCTGAGCAACTAGAAAAATTAAATTTTCAATTTCGGAAATGTGAAGTTTGAAATGCACTAACAGACATCTAATTGGAGTTAGCTGGATATCTGAGTCTGGAGAACAGAGAAGAGGTCAAAACTAGGGATGTAATATAATACATAATAAAATGATATAACACAGTCACCTCAAACTCAATGCTAAAATCTTATCTCAATTTTCCCTAGCCAATCTGCTTGCTGTCTGTCTTGTATTTCCTATATTAGGTTCCAATACTTACCCAGAAACCCGGAAGTCACCCTTAATCCCTCCCTTTACCTTATCCCCAGCCTCCATCCAATTAGTCAGCAGATTCTGAGTTGCCATTCCTAAAATGTCTTCTTTTCCTAAAATGTCTTCTTAATGGCCCCTAATCACTATTTTAGTTCGTCTTATGTCTCTCACACTTTGACGACTACAGCTGGCCCTTAATTCATTCTCCTCAGTTCCTTCTGAGTCATTCCCCACATCATCGCCAGACTGGTTTTTCTGTAGCAAAATACAATCATCTCTCTTTTCTATAAAAATCTGTCAATGATTGCTCACCTCCTACAAGACAAAGCTCAAGCTCTTTAGTGTAGCAGACAGAGCCTTTTATGATTTGGTCTCAATGCATTTTTAATCTCTAGTCTTTCTCCTCTATCATCACCCAGTGTTCTAACCATATAGATCTTCACATAGATCAAGTACATCATGTGCCTGTGCTGTTGTGCAAGCTAGTATCCTCTATCTGGAATGTATCCTTACCTTGCTTGCTTAGTAAATTACCATTTATTCAACATACAACTAAACTGTTCAATTGAAGCTCAATCTCAAAAAAGTAGGCCACGACTGAAAAACATTTTTAAAATCCCGAGATTACAGAAGTGCAGGTAAAGTCATCTTCAAACTAGAGTTCTCATTTTTTTTTCCCAAATGTTTGCTCTTGGTGCTAGAACCAACTATTCTCTTGAATTTTTCTTTTTTTTCCTAAATATTTACTTATTTATTTATTTGGCTGTGTCAGGTCTTAGTTGTGGCATGCGGGCTCAGTAGTTGCGGCGCACAGGCTCAGTAGCTGTGGTGCATGGGCTCTAGAGCGCATGGGCTTAGTAGTTGCGGCATGCAGGCTTAGCTGCCCCATGGCACGTGGAATCTTGGTTCCGTGACCAGAGACTGAACCCACGTCCCCTGTGTTGCAAGGCGGATTCTTAACCACTGGACCACCAGGAATGTCCCTCATTACTACATTTGAAAGAAACTTGCAATAAAGTTTTCCAAATAGACTTTATAAAAACAATTATATACACTATATATGTAATGGACAAAACCTATTATAATCTTTAATTACAAAGTATCACCATTTCTATAATAATGCGATTTTATACATATATAAATTTCCTTTCAAAAGATAATCAGCCCATCTTATTTAAAATGCCTTCTAATGTTATTCATAAAAGAAATTATAAAGCTGTAATTGTTAATACATTAAGAATAATCTTTCTACTAAATGACTTTTCTCAGACTGATTTATTTTATTTTCTTATGCTTAGTTTTTTTGTACCATGTCTTTTAATACATGAACATCTTTATTATCGTTATCCCTTTTCTCTTTATCATCTTAAATAGTCTGACTTTTATTGTCTTTTATTATTCTAAATTTCCTCTGGACTTGAAATAAAAAAACAGCTACTTCTTCTGGATTTATCTAATTTCATGCTATCTTCACCTAATTACAAAGCAGTTACCCTCTGCTGCCACCAAATTGTGCCTTTATATGAATTATATATAAATACAACTCAAGTTTAAAATTAAAGTACATGTGAAGAGAAATTTCTTATGCTTAAGAAAATCCAGTTAGAAAAAAAAACACTCTTGTTCTTAAAATCTTTCAAAAATACCACTGATTAGAGCAATAGACCATTAATTTTTGTTTAAATCCCACTGGACTATGTATTACAATACCTGTTTTCTAATTCCAGTGCTTTAACTAGGCTAGCAACCTTTGAGAAAGCCATAACTTCTTTGAATATTAGTATAATGGGTTAAGAACACAGACCTGAACCTAGGCTGCGGGGTTTCAATCCCTGATTTGCCACTTACTAGCTCTATTATCTTGGGCAAGACACAATCTACACTAATATTCAGTTCTTTTATTTGTAAGATAGGAGTAATGAAAGTATATACCTATCCACAATGTTGTGAGGATTAAATTAATTAATATTATATGTGAAGTGTTTAGATCAGGAATAAGCACTAAGGTGTTAATTATCATGATCAGTTCTAAAAGTCTATGATTCTGCTTCTCTTTAACTGCATTGTGGTCTAATAGGAAGAAGATCTTATAATGAATTTAACTGGTCCTTAATCCACCTATAATTGCAAGGTTTTTAAACAACGAAAACAATGTATATTGAACTAAATTGGGTGTGATATAATAAAGTGATTAGACTGTTTAACATCTGTCACTGCTATAAAAAACAGTAGGGCTTCCCTGGTGGCGCAGTGGTAGAGAGTCCGCCTGCCGATGCAGGGGACACGGGTTCGTGCCCCGGTCCGGGAGGATCCCACGTGCCGCTGGGCCCGCGAGCCATGGCCGCTGGGCCTGCGCGTCCGGAGCCTGTGCTCTGCAACGGGAGAGGCCACAGCAGTGAGAGGCCCGCGTACCACAAAAAAAACCCAAAAAAAAACCAACAAAAAAACCCAACAACAGTAAATGTTAGCTTGAAATGTAGCCAATTCTCATAGGTAAGAAAAAATAAAATCAAATTGGAATTTTGTTAGCTAAGAAATGCAAAAATTGACTTGTGTCCCACACTAAATAAAGAAAATTGCATTAAAACATAAACCAGAAATACTTTCATCTACTATTCAATCATTACTACTTTCAAAGGCAATCTACTCAAGCATGACTAGTTGTTAATCAAATATATTAGAATAAGAAATAAGAGCCAAAAGAGTGATTAAAGAACTTTAAAATATTAAATAATAACTTTCATACCAGGATAAATAATTTGAGAAATCTTGTCATTACTAGAGATATATTTAGGGTGCTCTTTTTATAAATGTTAAACTCTATTAGAGATGCCTCTATCTTTTGTTTCTCTGGAATAAAGTTATGCTATATAAATTCATGTATTCCCATTATATGAATAAAATGAATATCATGAAATATTTTCTAAGAGATATTCCTAATAAAATGCAGTATGGTACAGTGATGAAGAGTGTGGGCTCAAGATATCTGTTACACTGTTTGGGACTGAACTACATACAGCACAACTTCCTACATGTATGACCTTGGGCAAATCACTGAGCCTCAGCTTCTCATCTGTAAAATGGGGTGATAGTAGTATTAACCTCTTAGAATTGCTGTGAGAATGAAATGAAATAATGCATGTAAAGCCTTTTGCTCAATGCCTGGCAAACAATCGGTATTTAATAAGAGTTAGCTATTATTTTTAGTATCAGCTCTTTACTTTTCAGTTTCAGGGTCATACTATATACTATTTTCTAGAATTTCCCCTCACCTATTATTTTCCCAGATTTACATTTTCCATCCTGACATTTCCTAAATTCCAACAGTGCACTGAACACTGTCATCTAGATGTGCTTTAGCAACCAAACTCAATATATCCCAAAACAAACTCATACACTCTCTAAATCCGTTCCTGCTTTGTCCCACATTTTCCTGAGTGAATTTATCCAGTCATCACTTCTTAAACTGGAAACTTCAGGAGGCAAATTAGCTTGCTTCAATTCTTCCTTCATCTCCACATTCAATTCTCCACCAAGCTGTTTTAATTTTACCTTAATATTTTCTGAAAACAGTCCTGGCTCTTTGCTCTTTTCCATCTTAAGTGTAACCATTTTGGCCCTTTTCATCTTTCACCTGGATTAAGTGAAGAATCTTCTTCAAGAAAGGCATGCCACCATGTATCCCCCACTCTAATGCATCCTCCAGATTACCATCAGCTGCTTTAGTACTAAAAACCAAATCCAATCAGGTTAATTTCCTGCTTGGGGATCTTTGTTGCATCTGTCTAATGCCTACAAAAGAGATGTCCACCATCTGGCTCCAGCCTAATCTTTTCAAGCCTCAACCTCATACTAATTCCATCCTGACTTTTTACTCCATTCCAATTCTAATGAATTCTCCACGTATGCTATGTCTCCAATTCCTTTTCTTTGCACATGTTGATACCCCTGTCTCACATGCCTTTTTTGTCCACTACCCCCCTTCTTTGCCAAGTAAATTCCCTCTCAAATGTCATCTCTCAAACCCTTCCTGACTACTGCAAACAGTTACTCACAGGCTTTTCTGTTCTCCCACATCATTCTGTTCCTACCTATATTTTAGCACATAGCACACTGCATTGTGGGGCTCTGTTTATATATTTGTCACTTCTATACACTGTGAAATCCTTAAGAACAAAGTGTCTCTCTTAAAAAAAAAAATACCGAAAAATACCCAGCACTCAGAACATATGCTGGCACCTTAATCAAAACTGAATGAATCATTACAACTAAAATCAGCCTTGCTAACAGTTTCCTTTATATATAGAAGGAAACTAAAGACAAGAAGTTTCCAGTACATATCCATCCCTTTCCCAGTTCATAATAATTGCTAACTACTATTAAACAATATTGTTGCTATCTATCTGGGCACTCACCAGGGCAAGCTGGACAGATAAGGGACTCTTCATCCAGGTTGATGCTTTATACCCATTCTTCCAGCTTCTTCAAGTCTTGAAGATCCCATTACTCCAAAATTGCTTGCTTAGGACACAGCTGTTAAAAGCTCTTCTGTGTATCTATCCAAGTTCCAGTTATGACTACTTTCCTAATGTGTGCCTTGTTTCTCCTGAGCTCCAGGTACCTTCAGCCACTTGTTACAATGCCTCAACTCTATTTAGGCATTTAAATACTTCTTCAGTTTCAGTGCCTAAGATTTTTTTTTTAACAACCAGGTAGTCATGAATTTTCCTAATCCCAAGGAATAAAAATCTCTTTTCAAGGAACTGACTTAGCTTCTCTTTCTCTGCTTTTATTTCCTGATGAACCACATTTTAGCTGGAGTCAACCTTCTGAACCAATATCCCATACCTTAGGAAAACACAGTTCTCTTCTGATAATACCCATTTAATCACTGCCTAGACATAATATAGTGGAAATCACACAGTAATTTATATATATGTGTGTGTGTATATATATATGTTTTTTAAAGTTGTATATTATATATATAATATATATATATTAGTTTTTTTAAGTTGTAGTAAAATATGCATAACAAAATTTACTATCTTAATAACCATTTTAAGTAGACAGTTCAGTAGTGTTAAGTACATTTACACTGTTGCTCAATCAATGTCTAGAACTCTTATCATTTTGCAAAACTGAAATGCTATGCTAATTAAACAAGTCCCCATTCCCACTTCCTCCTAGCTCCTGACAACCATCATTCCACTTTCTCTATGATTTTGAGTACTTGAGGTACCTCATGGTAAGTGGAATCATACAGTATTTGCCTTTTTGTGACTGGCTTACTTCACACAGCATAATGTTCTCAAGGTTCATCCAGGCTGTAGCATACGTCAGAATTTCCTTCTTAATGCTGAGCAGCATTTTCTGTAAGTATATACTACATTTTGTTTATTCATTCATCCATTGATGAACACTTGGTTTTCTTCCATCTTTTAGTTATTGTGAATAATGCTATAAACATGGGTGTACAAAAATCTCTTTGAAACCTTCCTTTTAATTCTTTGGTTATATGCCCAGAAGAGGAATTGCGGTATTATACAGCTTTATATTTACTGAGATATAATTCACATATTATTTAAAGTATACAATTCAGTGGTTTCAGTAAATTCGCAGAGCTGTGCAACCACCATCACAAACAGTTTTAGAACACTCATTACTCCTGAAAGAAATTCTACCCATAAGCAATCATTCCTCATCTATAAATTGACATCTCCCAAATTTACATCTCCAGCTTGTACCTCTCTCTATTGACATATTCAACTGCTTGGATACCTAATAGGCAAAACAAACTTAACATGTCTGAAAAATGAACCCCTGAACTCTCCCTACAAAACTTACTTTTCCCACAACATTCACACCTCTCATAAAAACTTCACCCATCTAGTGGCTCAAACCAAAAATCTTAGAATCTTCCCTGCCTTCTTCTTTCTTACACACTGTAGTTTTAATCACTCAATAATCTTCTTGGCCAAACCTTCAAAATATATCTAAAATCCAATCTTTTCTCATCACTTTGTCTACTACCACCCTGCTCCTGCCCTTGCCATTCTCCTACTTCTGCCCTTACCTTCCTATAATCTATTCTCAACACAATAGCCCCAGAGATCCTTTCTAAAGCAAGTCAGATCATGTCACTCCTCTATCTCAATCCCTCCACTAGCTCACTGTTTCACTCAGATTAAAAGCTAAAATCCTTCCAATAGACCACAAGGCCCTATGTGATATGGTCCACTGCTACTTCTCTGACCTCATCTCCTTCCAGCCTCTTCCTTGTTCTGCCTGCTTCAGTCATACTGGTCACACTCGCTGCTTCTCTGCAAACACCAGGCACCCTCCCATCCTTGAATTCATTGCTTCCTCTGTTTGCAATGTTCTTTCCCCAGACCTACATGATTCATTCCATCACCCCAGTAAGACCTTAGCTTAAATACCACCTTATCAGTGACAACTTCTTGACCACTCTTTAAATTTGTAATGTGTCTCATTCACCCCATACACTTCCTTATCCCCTTTGCCTGTTTTACTTCTCTCCAAAGCTTTTATTGACAGATAATTTTATGCCTTACCCTACCACTCATGATACTTCTTTCAACTTTAAAAACATTAAAAAGACGTAGAGTTAAGAATCATATATTTTTTCAAGTAGAACCTTACTTCACATACTGTTAGGTAAACTGATTTTTTTTCCACTCAAATTAAGATTGCCCTTCAATGTCAACAATCATTTACTGAAAAAGTCAAGTATCATGTTCTTTACAAAACAGTTTTAAACATATTTTACATCTAGGTTGGTTACATTACCTTGCCGATTAACTTCATTTTGAAGTAGCTCTTCCATTGCCTCCTCCTCAGCAATATCTAAAGGTGTGTCTCCTTCACTGTTGACAGCTCCTACATGTGCTCCCTGACCAATCAAAAACCTGTAAAATTAAAGGGAAGAGAATTAAGCAATGACGGTATCATCAAAATAAGACTGAATGCATAGCTAATGAGGCAAGCTCCTATGCAAGAGCAGCAATAAAAACCAAGGATAGCATAGGTATTATTTAAGTTTTAAGAAACTACCATAAAGCATGTTTTCTTTCCTTTTTAAAATTTTATATTTCCTAAAATTTTTCTATAATGTACACACATTAACTAAAACAAAAATGTTATTTTAAAATAATTACAAAGTCTTCCATAGGATTATTTCAGACTGTCTCCATTAAGATTTTTCATTATCTCCATATTGACTAGTTTCCTAACTGAACTTCATGCTCCCAGTCTCATGCCATAAGCAATAGTTCTTAACTTTGGGCTCATGGGCATAATTCAGAAGGTCATTCAGCTGATACAGATATATTAAAATACTGTGTATGTTCATCACTATTTTGAAATTAAGGTAATTATTAGACCAACTACTGAGTCTTTTTATTTAATGTGTTACTAAAGAAGCACATACATACTTTGTACTCAGTATTTTATTTTATGCATCCAAAACACAATACTAAGAACATATTCACAGGCTTCATCAGACCTGACAAAGGGATCCAGATACAAAATGGTTGCTAATCTCTTTCACTATGCCAACTGCACATCTCCCAGAATCACCTATTTAACACAACCAGAGTCAATTTCCAACTTAAAATTCTTTGAATGATTGCCCATGCTAGGAGAAAACATACCTACATGGCCCTTACGGATCTGGTTTTGTCTTCTTTTCAGCCTCATTCCTCTTCCTTCTTGTACCACACTTTAGACTCCAACAATATGGAACTGTTTGTAGTTCCAGATTAAGCCATGTTCTTTTGGCATCCCTGATTTTACTTTTCTATATATAAAGAATGGCTCCCTTTTTTCCGATGTTCCTAATCAATCTAACTCTTATTTGTATATATATATTTTTACAGCCTACATGACAATATTCGCATTATCAAAACAGTGAAGGACAAAAAGCCCTCAGAGTTTTAAAAAAAGAAGAAAAAGAGAAAAAACTCCCTTGTATCTCTCCTTCTGTTATCATGTTCCCTCCCCAGAGATAAACACTATCAACAGCATGGCAAATATCTTTCTGGTACCTTTGTTATGAATTTATATGTGTGTCTATAAAGAAATATATACAGTCACTTTTGAGGTTCTTTTTGTAAAACAAAAATTAATGGGATTACTTTAAATGTACTGGAGTGCAACACTTGCCTTCTAATAGCTGAAAAATATTCCACAATATGGCTGGATCATACTTTTATTTAATGCCATCCTCCTAATGGATTTGTTCTTAAATGGACATTTGACATTATCAATCTTTAAAATTTTTCTCAACGTGATGAGAATAAAGCATCTTATCATTGTTTTCTTTCCTGATTACACACAAGTTTGAAAAAAAATCTGGATATGTTCACTAGCATTTGTATTTTCTCCTTTTGTGAACTTTTTATTTACTTCTTTTGCTTATATTTTTAATGTGTGCCTTAACTCAACAAATACTTATGGGGTGTTGTTACAGATTGAATGGTTTTGTGCTCCTCCAAAATTCATGTTGAAACCCCAAACCACCAATATGATGCTATTAGGAGGTAGGGTTTTGGGGAGGTAGAGGTTGGAGAACCCATGATGGGATTAATGTTTTTAAAGAGGAAGAGAATAGAGCTCACTGTCTCTCTGCATGGAGGGCACAGCAAGATGGCAGCCATCTGCAAGTCAGGAAAAGAGCCCTCACCAGACACAGAATTAGCCAGCACCTTGATCTTGAACTGTCTAGTCTCCAGAACTGTGAGAAACAAATGTCTGTTGTTTAAGCATCCCAGTTTATGGCATTTTCTTACAGCAGCCAAAGCTGACTGAGACAGGTGTCTACTATGTATCTACCACTATGTTACATGTCAGGCATATAATAGTAAGCAAAAACAAATGCAGATCTTCCTCTCAAAGATCTTATAATCTAGAAAGAGAGCTAGATTAATTCCCTAAATACATGTAAAACTTTGATGTCTTATAACAGTGAGTTATGTCTACAAGTGTATAACAGAATAATTTGATTTAGTAAGGTCAGAAAAGGATTCTCTGAACAATATATAGGTACTAGCAAACACAATGGAAGGAGAGTATGTTCCAGGAGAGAGAACAAAAGGCACCAAAAACCTGTGACAGGAAGTGTGTATGGCTAGACAAGGGTTTGGTTCATTCTCCTGAGAGTAAATGAAAGAATCAATCTCTATATAATATGTCAGGTACACCCCAAAGTCAGTGAATGTTTATGTTGTAAGATCTGTAAATGATCAACTATGTGTTTCAAAGAGATCACTTTTGTGAAGTATGGAAAATAAATGAGAATGGAGAAAGAATGAAAGTAGTCAGACCAGCTAATGAGCTACTGCAGCAGTAGACAAAAATTATGTTGGAAGCTTGAATTTGATGGAGAAAATGGATAAATTCCAGAGATATCTAGGAGATACTAGAGATCAGCTGGATATGAGAAGCGAGGGCGAGGAAGGTGTCTATGATACACTGAAGTTCTTGACTTGTCTGTGATAGATGGACGGTGGTACTAATAAATGATACACAAAAAAATAAGTTATTCCCTCCTTCTGACAAATAGATGTGCTGCAAATATTTTTTCCATATTGTCACCACATTAAAAAAAAAAGCAAACCTTTTCTTACAGCATTTTGTATTTGAATGAAATTTAAAGGTTGTATGAAGTCAGGTCTGTCAATCTTTTGCTTTAAGAAGGACTTTACCGACTAGCTATTGATATCTGTGTGGAGATGTAACTTTTACAAGACACACACACATAGAAAGAGAAAGATAGAAAAAGGAAAGAATATACACTATAAAGTTAACAGAGGTAGCATTAGGAGGAATTTGCTTTTTTAATTTTTTTAATTTTATTTTTTAGCCATACTGTGCGGCATGTAGGATCTCAGTTCCCGGACCAGGGATCAAACCCGCGTCACCTGCAGTGGAATTGTAAAGTCTTAACCACTGGACCACCAGGGAAGTCCCACATTAGGAGGGATTTGTATTAGTTGGGGTTTTCGTGGGGGGGGGGATTTTTTTGTTATCCTAGTTTTCTGCAGCAAGTTTATTTTGTGTATGTATATTAGACCACAAAAATGGCTACCATGCCATTTTGTAGCCTGGTATTTTTACAATTAATAATATGTTATAAACATTTCTCCTTGTGCAAAACAATTTTTATGATCTTCACGGGGACTTCTACAAACAGAAGTCATATTTGAATTGAAGAAACTTTTTCTGTTTCACAGTTTTAAAAAATGTAATATAAAACTAATGAAGAACATTTATATACTACAAATAAATAAATAAATGAATCTGGAGCCAAAAAAAAAAAAAGATATTATTGGAGTAGAACCTGTGCTATGCTCCAGGGGAATATGTAGGTATTCTGCTAGGCAAAATCTCAAACAATCAGAGATATTTACATAAAACCACGTATATTTTGCTTAGGTATTAGAAATCATTCACAGGATGTAAAGACAGAATAAAAGGAAGACCTCAGAGTGGCTGCAGTGCTAGCAGAAGGAAGCAGAGTCTCAAGGAAATAACAGGTCAAAGCCAAAATGAGACAATCCAAAATTTATATAAACAGGAAGGATGTTAAGAGAAACTAACAAGAGTAAAGTTCCGAAAACTGCTGGCAGGAAGTAGGGCCTGGAGCAATCCCTGAGCCAAAAGTTTAGGTATAAATATGTATGCATACAATTCACAAACCTCTCCATGACTCAAGAACTATTATTTGGAAATGTAAATAAAATAAATAAATAAAACCCCATGGCATTAATTCTTATTTACCATGAATAATCTCAAAAAACCATTCAAAGGTTGGTTGGGTGAAAAAAAGCATAAACATTTAAATTCTGCGGACTTTGGGTTTGGTTCCCACCTCTGTTTCTTGACAGCTGTGTGATATTCATCAACTTAAAACATTTGAAACCTAGCTTATAGGTAACTTACAGGGCTGTGTTATGTTTAAATGAGTTAATGTCTAAAAATAAAATTAAATCCTATCTGTTATCACATCATGCAAAATCATCACACTTAGAAAGCAATATTTAAGATAATGTGAAACAAAATACAGGCTATCTGGAATACCAGAAACTCACTTTGTGGAACCCTTGGAGATACTGAAAACAGATGGTCAGATTTCCTTCAGAACAAAAACGGCTGGGGTATTAAAAGCAGCTCATGGGACTGCTGATTAGGAAAAATACACTATATTTACTGTAAGATTTCTTTGGGGGGGGGAACTATGAAGATTTCACACAGGAGTCCCAAACTGAAAGAATATTAGGCTGTTTTTCAGATGGGTAACTTTTTTGAATGCTTCAGGGTTTAAAAAAAAAAAAAAAAGGGGGCAGGCTTTTATTTGCTTAACAATGGTTAATGATGTCCTTAAGCAATACAAAAGAGGTCAACATAGGAGATGCCACCTATTGAATGATGAAAATCGTTATAAATTACTTAAGTGAAAAATGGTAAACTGCCAGGTTTACTGAGATATATAATAACCTACAGCTTGGAGTCAATAAATAATTTTGGATAATTAATAAACCTCAAATTCAAGACATGATCCAAATGGATTTCTACAAAATTATTTGCATATGTGTGAATTTAAAAATCTAATAAAAGGTGTAAAACTTGTTAACCAAATTATCGGGTGCAACTTGGATGTGGTATATTAGATGGATAGGATTCTATCTGGGTTAGAATGATTCAATGTTAACTGAATTCAGCAGACAAATTTGACAGTCTCATAATTATCTTGGATTCTGAGTTTTGTCAAAAGCCAAACCACAGAAGAGATTGAGGCGGAGAAATAGTTCATTTTAAAAATTTGATGTTTTAATTAAAGCCCTTGTCTTTAAATTAGAAGCTAATGAGAACATAGTAATCAAAGAGACAAAGAAATTTCATCAGCAAGAGCTGAATACATTTAGTGTTCAAACTTAATGTACATTGTTTTATTTACTGTAGAAAAACTAGTATCAAGAAGTTGTTTTAACCAATACATGGATTTTTCATGTATTCAATACATGAATTTTTAAAATTCGAAACGTCAGTGCAGCCTTAAAAAAGAAGTTCTGTCATACAGGTGAATCTCAAGGCCATTATGGCAAGCAAAATAAGCCAGTCACAAAAGGCCAAATGCTATATGATTCCACTCATATGAAGTGTCTGAAGTTGTCAAAATCATAAAAACAGCAAATAGAAAGGTGGTTACCAAGGGCTAGGGGAGTGGGGAGGGGAAATTAGTGTTTACCAGGTAGTTTTAGTAGCACAAGATGAAAAATCCTAGAGATCTGCTGCAAAACAATGTGAATATGCTTAACACTATTAAACCATACACTTTAAAGTGGCCAAGATGATATATTTAATATTATGTTTTTACCACAATAAAAAAAACCCCCACAAAGTCAGAAAACCACTGAAATAGTTGTTTCTTGAAAATTCAAATGAATTACTCAAGGCCATCCAATGAGACAGAAATTATGAAAACTAAGCTACCTGAACTTTTCAAAGATGGGTAAGAGAACATTGTACTATTAACTTCAAAAATAAATGCAGACTTCCTTGGTGGCACAGTGGTTAAGAATCTGCCTGCCAATGCAGGGGACACAGGTTTGATCCCTGGCCCAGGAATATCCCACATGCCGCGGCGCAACTAAGCCCGTGTGCCACAACTACTGAGCCTGTACCCTAGAGCCCATGAGCCACAACTACTTAGCCTGCGTGCCATAACTACTGAAGCCCACACGCCTACACAGGCCGTGCTCCGCAACAAGAGAAGCCACCGCAATGAGAAGCTTGCGTACTGCAACAAAGAGTAGCCCCACTCGCCACAACTAGAGAAAGCCCACATGCAGCAACAAAGACCCAACGCAGCCAAAAATAAATAAATTAATTAAATATATTAAAATATATATTAAAATAAATAAGTAAATGAATGCTATTTTCTTTTGGAAGCCTCTGAGCAACATAAAATCAGTGTAAATAACCTTATGCATCTTTAGTGGGAATGCACTTTCCTATTTCATATTTGAAGTTCTATATCACAATAAAAAACAGTTGAAAGTAACTATAACAGTAAGAATCCAAACAAAAGTTCTGACCTGGAACTTTTGAAAGTTTTCTTTAAAATAACAGTTCTTTCCTTCAGCACCTGACAAATGTTGTGCCACTTCCTTCTGGTCTCCATGTTTCTGATGAGAAGTCTGCTTTAATGCAATGCCCCCTGCCCCAATGTTATAGTAGTTCCTTTCTCATTGCCTTCAAGATTTTTACTTTGTCTTTTGTTTTCAGAACTGCTTTGGTTTATCCTGTTTGGAATCTGCTAAACTTCTTGAATCTGTAGGTTTATATCTTTTGCCAAGTTTGAGTAAGTTTTTAGCCATCATTTATTATTTCTTTAAATACTTTTCCAGCCATGCCCTCTTTCTCTTCTTCTGGGACTCCAATGGCAAAAATGTTAGCTCTCTGGTATACTCCCACAGGCCCCTGAGGCTCTGTTCATTTTATTTTAGTCTATTTTCTCTCTGTTGCCCAGATTTGGTAATTTCTGTTGTTCTGTTTTTCAGCTCACCAATTCTTTCTTCTATCCCCTCCATTCTGCTGCTGAGTCTATCTGCTATTTATTTTGGTTACTGGATTTTTCAGTTCCAAAATTCCCATTTGGTTCCCCTTCATATCTTCTATTTCTTTGCAGACCTTTTTTGGCTGAGACTTTTTTTCATTTGTTTGAAGCATACTTGTAATTGGTTGTTGAAGCATTTCTGTGATAGCCACTCTATAATCTCTGTCAAATAATTTTAAGATTAATATCTCTGTAATCTTAATGCTGGTCCCTATTGTCTTTTTTTGCAGTACGCGGGCCTCTCACTGTTGTGGTCTCTCCCGTTGCGGAGCACAGGATCTGGACACGCAGGCTCAGCGGCCATGGCTCACGGGCCCAGCCGCTCCGCGGCATGTGGGATTCTCCCGGACCAGGGCACGAACCCATGTCCCCTGCATCGGCAGGCAGACTCTCAACCACTGCACCACCAGGGAAGCCCCCTATTGTCTTTTTCATTCAATTTGAGATGTTCCTTGATATGACAACTGATTTTCAATTGAAATTGGAACACTCTGGGCATTATATTATGAGACTCTAGATTGTGCTTAAATCTTCTATGTTAGCTGACTATACTTGGCCCTGCTCTAGCAGAAAAGATGGGGAGATGCCATCTCATTATTACAAGGTAGGGGTAGAAGTTCAGGTTCCCCACTCAGCCACCATTGACACTAGCGATGCAACAGCTCCTTGTTACTTCTGACTCCTCACCAAGCCTTCACTGATACCTCCCTGGCTAAGGAGGCTATGGGTGCCTCACTACTACACCCTATGTGGCCTCCACTGACACCATAAGGGGAGAAAGAGGCCTCTTTACTGATGGGTGGTGGTGAAAGTATTTACTCTCTACCAGGCTTCTTCTGACTCCACCCCAGTGGGGAGGAGTAGGAGCTCCTTTTTACTGCCAGGTGGGGGTGTAAGTCCAGGCTTCCCACGTGGTCTCCAGTGCCAGTTAGGGTAGGGCTAGTTAACTATCCGATGGGGATGAAAATCTCGGCAGGTTCTGTATCTGGCCTAATCTGACATCATGACAGCAGAGGTGCTAGGATACCTCATGATAGCCTGGTAATGTTGGAAGTCTACGCTCCCTACCTGGCCTTTACTAGTGAGGGTATGGGTGGGACCAAGGTTTTTTTCTGCAGTGTTTGGCTGGAGTAGTATTTTTTTTTTTAAAGGTTTTAGGGTGCCCCTCTCCTAGTGTTTGGCTAAAGAGGTTAGGGTTTTGTTGGGGCTTTTTTGGGGGGGCAGTGTGGGGCCATTGGTGCTTCTGGGTTATCAGCTTCCTCAGTTCCAAGTGTGGTATATCTGAGGCAAAGAGAAAAGCCAGAAACTTACTCCTGTCATTCTTTGGATCCTGAGATCCGTAGCTGTTCTGTCTTCTCTCTATCTTATAGAGTCTTTGTATATTTTATATATCATGTTCAGGGTTTTTAGTTGTATTCAGCAGGAGAAAAAACAGGAAAAACGTATCTATTCTATTTTCCAAGAAGCAGAAATTCTCATTTTTAATTGTCAGGAAATTGTAATGTTTTTAACATTACCAATTTTAACCTTTTAAAAAATTTCATTTTGTCAAAATCCCACAGGTAGAAGTATTATTTTTATATATAAACCCTGTTACTAGTCCAGTAACATGGACTAATGTACCTTGCCAAATACTGTGCTAAATTTCTGACATCGTGGTTTCACAATTATGCTACAGATAAAATTAATTATGCCGATAGCAAAGACCAGGCTATTGTGTGTGAGAGAAATGAATCTATCTGTGAAAGTGGGCTCTATTTTCCAGTTATCTAGGCACCCGGATTGTCAAAACAAAACAAAACACAAAAACAAATTCAAAATGTGCAGAAGGATTTAAATTCCTCTCTTCTCTTTGCAAAACCACCTTTAAATACAGGAAATTCTGTAGGCTCTGTCTTCAGCATTTCTTATTTCTCTTAATTATTCCCCAGAGCAGTGACTATACTTCTTTGACCATGCACTAGCTCCTGAAAATGCATATTTATTTATTAAAATCGATTACATGCACTACTGTCTTACTTTACTACTGTACCTCCCAATTCCCAGAGGCAAAAATCCTACTCATTGTGTAATAATTCTAAGACATACATTTTCCCCAAATTTTAATATTGCTGAAATCTTCTACAGTCTATTGACCTTACAATCAATGATGTCTCAGCAATGGACAATGGCCACGATATGGTTGTCATCATCTGTCTTCATGTAACCCCAGTCACAGCTATTCATATTGTTTTCAACTTCAACTGATTTATGTGCGTTCATACCTTTGATACCTTATTTACTGAGCTTAACTGTTACTTAAAATGTCTTCCTGGATGGTGTCTGAAACTTTTTGCTGATACCTTGTAGTAAGATCAAGAAAGCACCACCAACAACACTTGCAGAATGCTATCAGTGGCTTAGAAGAAAATCCCAAAGGCAACAATAAAACATTCTTAAGCAATGCTGCACCCAAGACACTACAATTAGATAAAGAATGATACTGTGTGTGTGGGGAAAAAAAACCCCAAGATGCTTAAAAACAAAAAACCACACACACTGTATTACAGGTTTTTTTTTTTAACCTTTTAAATTGATACATAAAATAATGACAATGTGTTACGACGATGGCATCTTAGATTTGATGAAATTCAGTTTACGCATTATAAACATACCCAAAGAAGTCCTGGCTTCCTATTGCACCTTTTTAATTGGCATCTCAAACTAGGCTTATTTAAATTCACATTCCACTACACTCGAATTTCCTCTGCTTCCCTCTATCTTGCTCTTTAATTCCTTAATACTAAAGTTAAAGGGCATCATTTTCTCAATTACAAAGGCTAGAAAGGGAGGCAGAATGGTGTAGTGTCTTAAAGTGCAGACTTGACAAGTTAGACTGTCTAGGTTCAAATCCTAGCTCTGCCAATTATCGTGTGATTTCTATGACTCAGTTTCCTCACCTATAAAATAAGAATTATAATACGGGCCAACCATCACTCATCCAAACCCAAATTTCAAAACTTTTCTTTTTTTAAAATAAATAAATAAATAAGTAAATATTTATTTATTTATTTATTGCTGCATTGGGTCTTCGTTGCTGTGCGCGGGCTTTCTCTAGTTGCGGCGGGCAGGGGCTACTCTTCATTGCAGTGCATGGGCTTCTCACTGCAGTGGCTTCTCTTGTTGCGGAGCACAGGCTCTAGGCACGTTGGCTTCAGTAGTTGTGGCACACGGGCTCTAGAGCGCAGGCTCAGTAGTTGTGGCTCATGGGCTTAGTTGCTCCATGGCATGTGGGATCTTCCCAGACCAGGGCTCGAACCTGTGTCCCCTGCACCGGCAGGTGGATTACTAACCACTGTGCCTCCAGGGAAGCCCTCAAAACTTTTCATATTTTAGAAATACAATATTGTAGATTATGCAACACCCTTATTGCGTCTGAGGCAGTACTCCATAACCAAACATGTTAATATTTTTGCAAAAAATAAGTTAAGTGGGGGAGAAACAAAGACTATAAATAGCCTCGTATCAGTTCAAGTCATGGTGAGTTGCCAAATGAGCCTACACCAAACTTACAATTTATTTTGTCATTTTTCAGAGTTTTGAGGGTTTGGAATTGTGCATCTGGGCCTGTGGGGTGGTGGCAGCAATATATTTTCATGTAATTGTTAGGATGACCAAAATTATGTATATTAAAGGACTTAGAGCAGTGACTGGCACACAGTAAGCACTCAATAAATGCTAGCTATTATCAGCATTATAACTACCTTTGATTTTTCCTCCCACCTTACTATCTAGATCCAGTGAATCACACCAGCCTTATTAATTTTATTTTCCAAATTTCTTTCAGATCTGCCCCACTTCCAAGCTCACTGCCACTGCCCTGTCTCTAACTCCCTAATCCCTAATCTGTTCAAACTCCCTAATCAGTCAAGAATTGTCTTCTTAAAATACAGAGAAGGATCATCATGTTCCTAAAAACGCATCATCACTAAAGGTCAGTTAGCAAGGCATACAAATTCCTCTGTGCTGTAGTCTCAGTTCCCTCTTCCTGTCTTATCAGTTACTCTCTCCATATACCACTAACACTCCTCTCCTCAAAAAACGACGACTCCAGGGGGCTTCCCTGGTGGTGCAGTGGTTGAGAGTCCGCCTGCCGATGCAGGGGACACGGGTTTGTGCCCCGGTCTGGGAAGATCCCACATGCCGCGGAGCGGCTGGGCCCGTGAGCCATGGCCGCTGAGCCTGCGCGTCCGGATCCTGTGCTCCGCAACGGGAGAGGCCACAACAGTGAGAGGCCCGCGTACTGCAAAAAAAAAAAAAAAAAACCAAAACAAAAAAACCAAAATACATAGTCTGCTTTACACTAACTATGTATCATTCTTGACAAGAAATATGTAAATAACCGAAATGCATGGATTTGCCAACTCTTCTTGGTGCTCAAATACCCACATATCAAAGTAAATAGGACAAATGACTACTTCACTCTCTCCTGCTCCTCTCATCTAGCTAGGTCTGCTCTAAGACCAAATGATCAGATGATTGTTTTCTTTATTAAATAATCCAGGAGAACCAAGAGCTTAGCTATTTTTCACTAAAAGTAGTGACCAAAGATAGAATCATGAATAACAACTACTAATTCAGCTAACTTTACTGATAACTAAATATATGCCATAGATTGTGCCAAGTGTCTTATAAACACTATCTCATCTAATCTTCACAATAATCTTATAGAATAGGGATAAGCGTTAACATTCCTATTTTAAAGATGAGGAAACAGAGGTTCAGAGAAGCTGGTAATTTGTCTAAAGTTAATAGCAATTAATTAGCAGAGTTAAGATTAAAATAGAGTTGTCTCATTTCTGAGCTTGATATTAGGAATATTGTAACGTTTCTCATAGGCATGGTGGTGCAATTTATATAGTTCTTAAATTGGTAGGAATTTCTGATTCTTTTACCAAAAATAACACCATTATTGAATTCCAGGCAGAGGAATCAGCAGGTGCAGACTATGAAGCAAGATGCTTAATTTGTTTAAAGGCTCAGCAAGGGGACCAGTTTGGCTAACAAAGAGAGCCTGGAGAATGTGGAGAAAATGACATCAGAGAGGTAACAGAGGGTCAAACCACAGCCTGTAGGCCACCAGAACTCCGGTTTCTAAATGCATTATAAACCCACTGGAGGGTGAAGGGCTTTGAATTAAAATGTGATGTTATTCCACTTGCAATACTTTAAAAGGATCATTCTGGCTGCTGTGCAGAAAACAGATGGGGGAAGGATGGTTATGGTTAGAATGATTCCAACTGCAATAATTTCAGTGAAGAACAGTGTCCAGGATCAGGGAGAAATGAAAGAGGTGACGAAACAGTTAGATACTGGATATATTCTAAAGGATAAGCCAAGAGAAATCTTGAGGATTCTGTTGTATGTTTATGAAATAAAGGTTATAGTGAAGAAGAAAAGCCATGCCATAAATAAGCCACCACAAATATTTTTAAAAATTATATCCTTAAATAGCTGATTCTTTAATGATCAAATAACAAAGCTAATGAAACTTTTTCCATGCTGTAAATAAGACCATGAAGATGTCACTGAATGTCACTACCAGTATATTATAATGATATGAAATCTTCAGCAATGTCTTCAAAACTACTCCAAACATGAAGAAAAATATGTTAAATGTACTAATTAATCAACATTCCATTCTATATATTATAAAACTACATAATGCTAGCCTAACACAGGGCTAATTTTCTCTGCTATTGAAAAAGTTTAATACAAACACTAAAGCTACTCAAGATAAAAGCATTCCTTAAACATCTGTGGCAGAAGGCTAAAAAAGAAATGTAGTGACAAAATTTAAAAGAGACAAAAGAGATTATAACCACATCAATAACCAAAGTGATAATAAAATAAATCATTTAAGTTTTATTATTCAAATACAAAATTTTTTTTTATTCTTATAAGTCATAGGAATTTTTGTTTATGTGAAAAATAAAGACAATGCCAAGGCTAAAGTTACAGTCATTCAAATAAATAACATTCACTGGTCCATCAAGAAGGACAAGCTGAATAAACTACAATGACACTGCACAGTAGAGTACTAAATACTACACCTGAAGAGAACAATGAGAAATAGCTCTATAACCCACTATATAGTGGTCTCCAGGATAGACTGTTAAGTGAAAAAAGAAAACTGGAGAAATAGTGTATGATAGTCTTTCATTTATCTGCAAAGAGGGAATAATACTTATATTAAAACACAAACTGGGATAAAATATAAAATTTTAAAATGTTACCCATAGGAAATAGGGTGGTAGAGTAGGGACTGCCGTTAGAACCTGGTATTTTATGTAAATTATAAAACAAAATTAAACTAAACAAAAAACAAACTTAAACAATGAACTTAATGGTATATCTAGTTAGTGGCATAACCACACAGAAAAGAATTATTCCAAGTGCCTTCAGCACACACAGTAATTTGATGGTATATTCCAAGTGGGATACCATAAGGACAAAAAGAAATGTCACCCCCCTCACCCCTGCCAAAAAAACGAAAACAAAACCCCAAACTTCAAACTGCTTTCAGTAATCATTATTATTGTGGTACTGTTATAAGCAATCTAATGTATATGTAATATATGATGAAGCAAATTAGTATTATGTGTTATTTTAATTCTACAGTTCTTGGCAACAAAGTAGGGGAGAAAAGAAATATTGATACAAGATAGAAGAGGTTAAAGAAAGACACCCTGATGCTGAATTTGAATTTGAAAGAATGATCAATGCAGCAGCAATGAGCACTTCTAGCACCCATTACAAGGAACAGGTTTCCTTAGAGAAATGGCAATTCCAGACCCAGGGCAGGAAATATAAAAGATGAGTCTGGAACATTTTTATACTACTAAAGAGCAAGGAAGCTTTTAAAGGTCACTTTATTTGGTCATGTCCCAAGGTCTCAGAAGCCAACATGAAGAGACTCTTGTAGACCAAAGATGGTACAATTTGCTAATCAATAAGGGCAATAACTGCAATGGATTGAAATACATCAAGTACATTTAAATGCATGTGCTCAAGTTATTTAGATCTCAAAAAAATCTATTAGTCCTTTTTGAAGGTAACTAGTAAACCAACTCATTATTTTAAAAATCAGTATATGCAGGGAAAGAATAAAGAATATATCCTGTTTTCCTATAAAACTTGTACAAGGGGTAACCAAATAGTAGATATGAGGCAGTTTCCTTTACAAAAATATTTCAGCTAATAAAAAAGAAAGACAAAGTTTAAATGCTGCCATCGTAAAACTCCTGTCTTCATCTAATTATTTCTTCATCTCATTATTCTTTTATCTATTATTTCTTTATTTTATTTGTTATTATTTCTTGGTTATTGAAAGCCAAGTCAGAGGACTTGGTTTTCAATGTTTTGCACATAATTTAAATATATAATTCAGTTATACTTAATGGCTAGAGTTATAATTAACCGATCATTATAGACTGAAACAATAAATTGAATACATAATTTCTTGGGCTCCATAATCATTCTAGTATGTCCAGAAGTCATAGTTCTAGTATGTCCAATTTTACTTCTAGTCCATAGCCCAATGACATTCAACTACAACTTTTAGGGAAGAATACCTTGATGTGACAGTGAGAATTTTATACTGCCTATATTAGTTTGCTAGTATTACCATAACAAAATACCATAGACAAAGTGGCTTAAACAATAGAAATTTATTTTCTCATAGTTCTAGAGGCTGGAAGACCAAGATCAGGGTGTTGGCATGTTTGGTTTCTTCTGAGGCTTCTCTCCTTGGCTTACAGATGGCCACCTTCTAACAGTGTCCTTACGTTATCTTTTCTCTCTGTGTGCAAGACCCTGGTGCCACTTTTTGTGTCCAAATTTCCTCTTATAAAGATACAGTAAGATTGGATTAGGGCCCACCCTAAGGGCCTCATTTTAATTTAATCATCTCCATCTATACAGTCACATTCCAAGGTTCTGGGGCTTAGGCCTTCAACATATGAATTTTGTGGGGACATGATTCACAGTGTAACACTGTCAGTTCAGCACCCCAAAGGAAGAGAATAATGTTAATGCGTACATTTCAATATCTGACCCGTCAGTAAATAGTAAAACAATGCATATACTGACCATTAACACTATGCTCCCCAAACTCACTTCATTTACTCTTCCTCTAATCCACTCTGGTGAAGGGGCATTATTAAACAATCTCTCTTTTTGGTTTTCCCTAAGACTTCTACCTTATTCATAGCAGGGAGATGTTGAAAGTAATTATTTTGGTGAAAATGTGAGAAAATTGAGCCAGAATATGAAGAGCTATCATTCATCTATTCACTTGGCTTTTGCTAGGCTAGAGACAAGATGTGAAATTGTTAATTGTCTAGAAACTAAACTGCAACCTCACATTCTTTGTTCTACTGTCTCCAATAGAGGTCAAAAATTTAGAACTCGCTGTATCCTACCTAATCATCCACAAATCCTCATAGTGAACCATCTGTGCTTCACTGTTTTGTTTCACCTCTCAGTTCAATAGGGTTGAATTAGTACTATTCTGTGCAAAATGTAGTTGGTAAAGAAGCATGTAAACAACTGATATGTTAGAGATGATGATGAATCAGCCAGGAACATTAGAAGGGTTTCTGGAAGAAGTGATTCTAACACAAACTGCTGAAGTCTGGTAGTAGCTGGTCAAGTAAAGAAATGAGGCAAATGAATCACTATGAGCAAAGACACAATGATATGAACCAGCAGGGAATGCTGGGGAACTGAAAGTAGTCTATATTGACAGAGTAAAAAATGTAGAAAGCAATATGAGAAACAAGAGCTAGGAAGAAGGCAGATCATTCCCATTTTATAAATAATATTAATCTACATTCTCTACAAAGGTAGAGAATGGCAGAACCAGGATTTGCAAACAAATTTAACTCCAAATACATCACTTAGCAGAGTGACCCCATGGTTTATAACTGTTGTCTCTACGTCATTATTAATAGGGTCTTCCTTTACCCTATAAATGCTCTGATTTGGGAGGTATCTTTCACCCTACCTCTTAAGCCACCATGCTATATGTTTTCTAGACCCAAGAAAAGTAGGATTTTGGATTTCATTAACTTCTCTCACTCATTAGTGAAATTAATTACTGAAAGAGATAATGCTGGTGAAAATAATCATGCATTTAAAAGGGTTTTAGGCAATCATCACCTAACAAATAGCCCAGTATATACGAGAGTTGAACGGTCTTTTATAAAAATATTATCATTATTAAAAAAAAAGAATCTCAGAGGGCAGAAAGAGCAAAAAAGGAAAAGTCATTCATTCTTTTAATTTTAATTTTGTTCAAAGAAACTATAAATTTAAATATAGTTGACCTTTGAGCAACATGAGGGTCAGGGGTGCTGACTTTCCCTGCAGTTAAAAATCTGTGAATAACTTATAGTTGGCCCTCCACATAAGCAGACCCCCTGTACCTGTGGTTCCTCAGTATTCCTGGTTCCACAACAGCGGATTCAACCAACTGCAGATCACGTAGTACTGAAGTATTTACTGTTCAAAAAAATCCATGTGTGAGTGGAACCACGCAGTTCAAACCTGTGTTGTTCAAGGGTCAATTATACTTCAGTTATACCACAGCCATTAATGCCTATATAAAGGTAGTTAGATCAGCAAAACTATAGTCAACCTTGGTCAAAATAGGTCATTTTTGTTTGTATAAGTCCTATGAAACACATGTTCCGTATCCCACCTTCCAAAAAGAAGAAAAGTTGTAGTTACTCTACTGAAACTATTAACACCTGCAACAGACTGCCCAACCCTCCTCACACTTATTTCCTGGCATTAAAGAAACTGAATATGCCAGATACTTGCTTCTCCCAGCAAAGACATGGGCAAATTACCAAGCCCAGGCCAACATAAGTCCCTTAAGGGGAAATCTGCTATAGTCAGAGGGCTCTCTAAGGAAGGTTTCCCTCCTTGACAGTCACAGAATATGGAGAAGATACTTTCCACTCCCCAACCACTTTTTATTTTGCTCTTGGATGTGCATATGTAAAAACACAATTCAGGAGTTGTGGCAATCATCTTGTAACCAGGAGGGGACAAGGCTAAGAATAAAGTCTATATTGGGGAAAGGCAGGAGAAGAAAACACCTGAAGACTCCAAGCCCTGATGACAGCACTGAGCAGCTTAATAAATAAACCTGAATGCCCTTCCTCTAAACTATGTATTATCCTGTACAACAAGTACCCTTTCTCTTTACGTCAGTTTAAGTTTGATACTGTTACTTGCATCTAAAATCATCCCAACTGACACAATGGGTTGTTAATCAAGTCTACAAGAGGAAATTATTCAGGACAATTATTACTGTCTTTTCAAACTCAGAAGCATGAATTAGAAAGGAAACACAGGATTACACATCTGAAGAAAGAAGCTGGGTTTTCATTTTCCCAAAAAGATAAAAAAAAAAAAGGTCAAAAGTTAATACATACTGAGTATTTCCTATGTGCCAGGAACTATACTTGGTGGGTTATCTCAGTTAACCCTCACAACAAACCTAGAAAATATTATTCCCATTCTACAGAGGAGAAAGCTGACGATTATAAAAGTTAAGCAACTTGCCCAAGGTCATACCCCTTGAGAGTGGTTGAGGAAGCCTTCATAATCCACATTAGTTGACTTAAGAACCTAAGTACCAAATATTTAAGGACAGCTGAAGATAAATGCACCTTAGCTATTTTTTTCTATGAAGATGAAATCCAAGCCCTTTGTTGAGCATGAAAAGAACAGAAAGGAATGAAGAGAACCACAATTAAAATTATGAATAACCACTGTTGATTTACAATGGCAAAAAGAATCCTTCATTTTACACATAAAGAAATCAAAGCCCAGAAAGAGGAAACAAATTATCAAAAGGTGTAGCACAGTCAGTGTTAGAGTCAAATAGCTCAGATTTTCTGATTCCCAGAGCACTTTTCATTTCACCAAACACTGCCTCTCCTTTAAACTGGTATACTGTATCTCCAATACACATGGGGGCTGGGGGGGGGGCAGGCAGTGTATGTGTGCATGAAATGTACAAAGAAATAAAACTATGAAGACTTACTAAGAGAGATTCACAGAGTAGGACTACCATATTTATTCAATATTTATTAGCTGATAAGCTTTGATGAGAGCAGATAGACAATAAAAATGTTTATGGTGCTGGATACACAGCAACAAGAAAAAATAATTTGATGAAAAAATTATTTTGTCAGGACATGTATACTTCCTTGTTAAATTTTTCAAGAATCAAATTTTCTCAGAAAGTACTCCCCTATTAAAGGTAGTTAAGAATACAATGACTATTTTTCATTAAATTTTCATGTTTTTAGAAAACAATCTTAATAAAAACTAAGCATAAATATACTGAATAATTGGAGAATTATGTATCATATTCTTTCTTTAGCAAAGTAACCTAATTCAGAATCGTTGTTAATTTCCCCTAACAATTCATGATTACATAGGGATATACTAGATTGCTAAATATTAACCTTGAATCATTTGACAATACATGTACTCAAAAGAAAAGGAGATGGGGCTGGAGAATGTGTACAATTACTCATATCAATTTAAAGTACCAAAAGTCAAAGATGGTAGGGAGACAAGAAGATGATCTCGCACCAAGAGACAATATTTGGATTCCCATGATCTACTTATTCTCTTTCCTGGGAAGAATTATTTTTATGAATTAAGGTAATATAAGAGTTCACTCATTTATCTATAACAACAATTTCTATAAAATCTCAAGTCTCTAAATAGTATTTGGATAAAAACAAACACAGAACTAGCTTACTCTGCAATATCAAGATATCCACAAGAAGCAGCTGCATGTAGTGGTATCCAGCCTTCATTATCAGGTTGATTAATATTTGCTCCATTTTCTACCAGAAACTTCACCATATCAACATTGTCATCAATGCAAGCCTAAAAACAAAACAGAAAGCAGGATTAGAAAAATTTTGAATCAATACTCCCAACAACACATCAACAGAATAAAATTCCTATTTTGAAGCTTTTATAACATATTTTCTATAAGGTAGTCTCTTGCCATCTTGATTGTACTGCTATGAAGTAGGCCAATGGTACTACCTAAATTTTAATAGTCCTTGCTTAGATACCCATATAACAATACTGTATGTGACTAGACTTTTTATGCCAACCCCATGAGGAAAACAAGTACATGTCAACATGGAAACAAGTACCAATAATATCCTCTATAGCAGTGGTTCCCAAACTGTGGTCTGTTCAGGGAGTGGGATCCCTTCAGGGAGGTGACAAGGTCAAAACTATTTTCAAAATAATACTAAGATGGTACTTCCCCTTTTCACTGTGTTGACATGTGCACTTGAGGATGCAAAAGCACTAGTGGTAAATATGTTTCTGTCTAAGAATAAATCAAGGCAGTGGCAAAAAAAAACAAAAAAAACACCCCACAGCACTTTACTGTCCTTGTATTCACCACTCTGCACTCACAGGTTTTTTTTCTTTCCCAAGCTATTTTTACTTATGAATGTCCTTGACAATGCAGTAAAAACTATAAATTTTATTAAATTTTGACTCTTCAATATACATCTTTTAAATACTCCATGGAATAAGGAAGCATGCATAAAGCATTTCTTCCAAATATAATGACAGCCCTGAGGAAAAACACTTGTGCAATTAATTTGCAAGCCGATCTAGCCACTTTTTCCATGGAACATCATTTTTTAAAAAAATTTTTATTGGGGTATAGTTGATTTACAATGCTGTGTTAGTTTCAGGTGTACAGCAAAGTGAATCTGTTATACATATATCCACTCTTTTTTAAAAATTCTTTTCCCATATAGGCCATTATGGAATATATTTTTACTTAAATGGCAAACTATAGTTAGTCTAACTTGGATGTTGGCAGAAATTTTCTTGAAAATGAACAAAGTCTGTCAAAAAAACTAACAGTATTTGTTGCCAATGATAAAATTCAAGATTTCAGGAGTAAATGAATTAGTTATTTTAATTAAAAAATGCCATTTATATAACATGGGTAAAGTATTGCTTTAATTCATTTAAAAATGAATTAATGAATATATAGAGTCCTCTGTTTTACCCTCTAGTACTGTAAATATTAATATATACAACCCACAGAAACAAAGCTCTTTGAAGTCCTTCATAATTTTTAAGAGTATAAAGGGGTCCTAAGATGAAAAATTTTGAGGACCGCAGCCTATAGTAAATAAGAAGGGAACTTTTTTCAATGCTTACTTTGTGCCAAGTAGTATGATTGGTGCTTTATATATTTTACTGATTTGTATATATTATCCTCACAAAATCCCTCATGAGAATGGGAATTTTGCTGTATCCCCAGCACCTTTTACCATTCTTTGCATGTGGTAGGGGCTCAATAAATGAATAAATGAACAAGAAAGCTAAGATTCAAAGAGATCAAGTAGCCTGAATAAGCCACAGAGATGGGAAATGATAGAGCTGAGATTCTATCACAGATGTTCAGATTCCAAAAAATAAGCTCCTTCCACACTTAACACCATATCCACAGATGTTCCTATTTCAGCAACTATTTCTCACCTATTTTGCAGTCTCTGAAACAGGATATCATACACTCTAGTCACTTAATAAGTGCTTGCTGTATAAATAAAACCAATTTTCCTATATCTATCACAGAAGCAAAAGAAAACAGTTTTAGTAGCTTTTTCCTAGGGGGGAAAAATGACAAATTTGGTGTCAAGAAAAGCACTAAGGACAAAGTACTTTACACCTAAAGTGGAAAAACACTGACAAGTGTTTGGCTGTAGGCTCTAGTTCTGGCTCTGCCACAGATTTTATAGCTGTGAACAAGTAATTTAAACTTTTGGGGCTCTGTCTTTCAAGTGGAGGAGAGAAGCTGGTGGGTTACATATCTCTAAAATTCCCTAACATATTTAACATTCTTATATATCCATGATTCTTCTCTTTGGAACAAGTTACAGGCAATCTGAAGGCAAGATCCCAAAGTGCCCAAACAGTACTTTACACATAGCAAATGGTAAATGAGTATATGTAAACAACATTCATATAAAGTTTAAGTATATACTGCTTGGGAAAAGAACTGTGTTTTTCAAGGAGCAGTGGTTAAAGGGTAGGAGAGATTTGAGAACCACAGCTATCTAATAACAAGAAACATCAAAATTCTACTGTATTATGAAGTAGTTTATAAAATGTTATTTGAGATAGCTAATGACTCACAGTGGCTTGAAATAATATTAGATCTATTTATAAGTTTAAGCATTAATTTTCCTTGAGAAAAGATATTAAATTGTATTCTCCTCTCTCTCAACCTCTTTTAATTCCTACAGGCTCCAAAACAGTATTCTGATTTTATCATTGATATAAAAATATAAAACTCTACCTGATAAATGTTTTCTAATACAAATATGATTATTGTTTTTAAAAAATGGAGAAAAACATTAAAACAAGAAATTATAATATATATGGGAAATGCTCACAATATATTAAGTTTTTTAAAAAGGATACAAAAGTTCGCCTAATATGATTCTAATTTTACTTTAAAATCTACACAAAAGACTAGAAGAATATATAAGTTAATAGTCATTATCATTGGTTGTGTGACTATGAATAATTTTTATTCTTTAAATTTTTCTTTATTTTCAAAATGTGTACAATGAATAGGCAGTGTTTACATAAAAAGAAAATCTAAGCCTTGATTCTTAAATGAAAAATATTAAATCTACTGTATGGATATGGAGAAAAAACTAATTGCTGATAAAAGTGTAAAATTCATATAACCCCTTCAGAAAACGATTTGACAGTATCTACTGAAGTTATATAGAATTGATAAATAAATGGGGTGGGATGTATGTATATATGGGGAGAGTCTACTCATGTAATAGAATCCTATACATCAATGAAAAAAGAACAACAAACAAAAAGAACAAACTAATGCTACCTTCAACAACATGGATAATCCCTGCAGACATAATACATGAACGAAAAAACTAGATACAAAGGATACAAACTGTAAATTTCCAGGCAAAACTAATCCCTGGTTATAAAGCTCAGAATCCTGGTAAATTTGTGGGGAAATAATAGGAGGGGCACGAGTGAGCTTTTTGGAAGACTGGAAATGTTCCCTACCTTTCTGATTTTTTACATAGGCATACATATATGTAAAAATTCACTGAATTATATGCTGTGTACTTCATTGTATGCAAATTATACCTCATTTAAAAAAAAAGAAAAAGAAAAAAATAGGCTACCATGTATTAAAAGCCTACTGTATATTATCTCCAGTATAAAGCACTTTATCTTTCTCTAAATTGCACATGCTAAAACATGTCTTCCTTTAATTTCTATCCCCTGCCTCCCGAGGCCCCATGTATCAAATGGAATCTCTCTTTTAACTGATAATCTTTAAATACTTTGAGTTCTCCCCACTGCCCAAATTCTCACATATTCTTTTATAGGCTAAGTATCCCTAATTTCTCTGGCGATTCCTCATATTATATATGCTAAAAATTATATATGCTAAGGCCCTAGAAATACAATGAAGGGAAAAGATCACATAGTATAGGAGGCTAGTCCATAAACAACAACGTAAGGGTATAAGAGCAGTGGGTAGAAAGTACTAAAATATCACTGGGAACATAAAGAGATCTTGTGATTAAGACAGTCCATAAAGGAGAATACATTTTTGGAAGTGTAAGTTCCAAAAGTTTTACACTTTTACCAAAGTTTTACACTTTTACCAATAACAGATGATTGTGTGAAGACACTTTTGTCATTTAATCCCAGGTACAGGCAGCTTTGTCAACTTGAACTATAAACTATCTCAATAAACTAGTTCAAGTACATAAAACATCTGTTTTTATTGAAAAGGGGGCCTAGTTATTTTTCTCAGCAAGTTAGCGCAAGGACAACCTTTGTTCCCCACTCATGTTTAGGAAAAAGTTCAAAAGCCTAATAACAAAGAATTGAATTATAAAGGGGCTACACAAAGTTGGCTCTAAGAAGACAGAGTCCATGCCTTAAAGACAGATTCTGGGTGAGGCACGTGGAGTTGAAAAATCATTAAATTTCATTCCTAGAAGAGATAAAAACAAATGTGTTTAGCAACCATTCAATTCAATTGAGTAAAATCACAATTACAAAATAAACAGCATTTGAAATAAATTCTAACACTTATATTCCTTTTCATGAACAGACTCTAGAGCCAGATTGTCTGGGATTAATCTAGTTCTGCCAGTAGGCTGGTTGTTGTTGGGTCTATTATATAACATCCTGTGTGCCACAATTTCCTCTGGAAAATGAGGACAACAATAATACCTACTTCAAAAGTTTACTATGAGAGGTATATGAATTAATATATAAACCACTTAGAGCAGTATCTGTCGAATAGTAGGTACTATTATGTTTATATCAATACATAATCCGAATGTTCAATCATCCCCATTAAAATTTTTTTCTTTTTCAATTCTCATCTAAAACTTACTATTTGATCCCTTTAAAATTACAAAACAAAGTTAAATGGTGGAGACTTGTCAAATATTCTTTGTAGTACCACTTTTGGTAAAAGTCCTATCTACTAATGATTTCTAAGAGGATGATTAAATTTTAAAAGATGCATTAAGAAAATTTTAGGGATCAAACCTCCTTCCAACAAACTTTTACATATAGAAGTTTTAAATAAGCTCATTCATACAAATTACATACAACACAAGAGAGTAAAACAAAGGAAAAGATTTAGTTGTATAAATGTAATTATACCAACTTAGGTGAAAATATAATTATAGTCAATTAGATGAAATGCTTACAATTTGCACCTAATCATTACTAACACAGTTAATTATTGAAAGGTAAAAGACAAATTAATCTGAATACAGAAGTTCTCTAAAACAATTTCTACTTCCTTGAAACAACTCTTTATGACTCTTAGCAAGGAAAACTCAGTTCTACTCAACTGATAGGAACAGAAATTTGTAGATATACCAGAAAATAGTCCATGCCCTAAGCATTCAGGGTGACACAGATGTCAGTGAGTATGTGTAAAGAGGAAGTAAACTGGAGATGTCCAAACAAGTTTTTGTTCTATTTTAAAGAAAACTTGGACATATCAAAGGAGGAATCACAGGTGTAGTTTATACAAGAAAAATAATGAAGAACTCCGAGCAGCATTCCCATACTAAACAATAAAAAATATCGAAAAAAAAAATCGATAAATACCTTGGTCTTGCATTGAGACTGGCAAATAAATGAGTATGTACAATCTTAGGAGATCATCTATTATATTTAATAATGAAAACAAGTAAGTTCAGCACTGCATTTTAGTTCAATGATTTTTTTTTTTTGCCTTTCTTATCTTATTTCTTATAAGCAGGTAGGATCTCTAGACATAAAAATAAAGACCTTGCCTTAAAATAAATCATATGTTCAAATGATAAAAATGACTGGAAGAATAAAATTCAAAACACAGATTATACACAATGGCTAAACCATGGGAAATTCTCTATTGGGATTAAGAAAAATTCAGACTTACATAATATATATAGTATCCATAGGAGACACAATGCCTAACAAGGAGAAGATCCAATTTATCTTTGTGGATTGAATGAACTGGACAAGGCAAAAAGACTATAACAAAAATCTGAAAAAACTCTTTTGAGAAAAAATTTCTAAGGGAAAAGTCATTGGTATCTGTGGGAGACTGGTTCCAGTACTCCCTGCAGATACCAAAATCTGCGGACGCTCAAGTCCCTTATATAAAATGGGGTAGTATTTGATTATAACCTACGTACATCCTCCTGTATACTTTAAATCATCTCTAGATTACTTAAAATACCTAATACAATGTAAATGGTTGTAAATACAATGTAAATGTTATGTAAAGAGTTGAAAGCTTGCGGCAATTTCAACTTTTGCTTTTTGGAACTTTCTGGAATTTTTTTGTGGACTATTTTCAACTCTTGGTTAGTTCAGTCCTTGGATGTAGAGGACGGCCGACTATAATCGACACATTGCGTAAACATTCATACTTCATCTAACAAGTACTAAGTATTTGAATGAGAATGCCAAAAACTGGAAACCATAATTATTCCAAGATTAAAACACACCCTTTATCTACTCTTATTACACAGCTGTTATTTCCTTTATTGATAAAGATCTATAAAGTAGTAAGTCAAACCTAGATCTTTAGAGGCCAAAGACTTTTATTTGAGGACTCAGTAAGGGAAGAATATTACTTCTAGAGTTTAGAATCCTTATGGATATAAAAATGTTAAACTTCAGGATCATTCTTTGACAAATAACTTTTATGGACTGCCTACTATATATAAAGCAATGAGCCAGCCACTTTGGTGGATACAAGGACCAGCAGTAGAGAGTATATTCTTTTTGTTTCCTTTATGCACGCTGCCTGTCATATAGCAAGTGCATAATAAATACATGTAAAATGAATCAAAATAAAATGCAAACCTCTCCTTAATGAGCAGGTGTTTATGACCTAGTGTATGTGTACATAAAACTGTACTAAGTACTGTATAAGACATGCTGCCTTTATTACTGTTTCATGTGTTCCAGTCTTTTCTCACTACTGGATTATAATCTCTTAAGAATAGAAATTGTCTTATATATCCCACAATACCTAACAGTGCTACTCAGCAAATTTTTCTTAATGGACTAAAACAATTGATCATGTAGTACTGTTCTCAGGATGCTTATAATCTACTTAGGACAATAAGATAAGCAGATAAAGAAAAATACTAAGCAATTTAAAAGCAACATAGCATCAGTGCTGGGAAAACTGGACAGCGACATGTAAAAGAATGAAATTAGAACACTACTTAACACCATACACAAAAATAAACTCCAAATGGATTAAAGGCCTAAATGTAAGACCAGACACTATAAAACTCTTAGAGGAAAACACAGGAAAAACACTGACATAAATCATAGCAAGCTCTTTTTTGACCCACCTCCTATAGTGATGAAAATAAAAAAAAAATAAACAAATGGGACCTAATGAAACTTAAAAGCTTTTGCACAGCAAAGGAAACCATAAACAAGACAAAAAGACAACCCTCAGAATGGGAAAAAATATTTGCAAATGAAGCAAGGGACAAAGGATTAATCTCCAAAATATACAAACAGCTCATAGAGCTCAATATCAAAAAAGCAAACCACCCAATCCAAAAATGGGGAGAAGGCCTAAATAGACATTTCACCAAAGAAGACATACACTTGGCCAAGAGGCACACGAAAAGATGCTCAACATCACTGATTATTTTTTAAATTAATTAATTAATTAATTGATTATTTTTGGTTGCGTTGGGTCTTTGTTGCTGTGCACAGGCTTTCTCTAGTTGCAGTGAGTGCGGTGTGCGGGCTTCTCATTGCAGTGGCTTCTCTTGTTGCAGAGCACGGGCTCCAGTAGTTGTGGCATGCGGGCTCAGTAGTTGTGGCTTGTGGGCTCTAGAGCACAGGCTCAGTAACTGTGGCGCACGGGGTTAGTTGCTCCATGGCATGCGGGATCTTCCCGGACAGGGCTCGAACCCATGTCCCCTTCACTGGCAGGTGGATTCTTAACCACAGCACCACCAGGGAAGCCCCCAAATCACTAATTATTAGAGAAATGCAAATCAAAACTATGATGAGGTATCACCTCATGCCTGTCAGAATGGCCATTATCAAAAAATCCAGAAACAATAAATGCTGGAGAGGGTGTGGAGAAAAGGGAACCCTTTTGCACTGTTGGTGGGAATGTAAATTGATACAGCCACTATGGAGAACAGTATGGAGGTTCCTTAAAAAACTAAAAATAGAACTACCATATCACCCAGCAATCCCACTACTGGGCATATACCCCAAGAAAACCGTAATTCAAAAGGACACATGTATCCCAATGTTCACTGCAGCACTATTTACAATAGCCAGGACATGGAAACAACCTAAATGCTCAATGACAGATGAATGGATAAAGAAGATGTGGTACATATATACAATGGAATATTACTCAGCCATAAAAATAAACAAAATTGGGTCATTTATAGAGATGTGATGGACCTGGAGACAGTCATACAGAGTGAAGTAAGCCAGAAAGAGAGAAACAAATACCATATATTAACGCATATATGTGGAATCTAGAAAAATGGTACAGATGAACCTATCTGTAGGGCAGGAATAGAGACACAGACAGAGAGAAAAGACATGTGGACACAGGGTGGGAAGGGGAGGGTGGGACGAACTGGGAGATTAGGTTTGACGTAAATACACTACCACGTGTAAAACAGGCAGCACAGGGAGCTCAGCTCGGTGCTCTGCAACGACCTAGATGGGTGGGATTGGAGGTGGGGGAGGGAGGTCCAAGAGGGAGGGGATATAGGTTATACATATAGCTGATTCACTTCATTGTACAGCAGAAACTAACAAAACATTGTAAAGCAATTTTACTCCAATTAAAAAAAAAATAAAAGCAAAATAGCATTAATAAAAGAAAAGTGGGTACGTGAGTAGAGATGAGTTAAAGAAATCTTTTTATACATAATAAATCCTTTGCCAGGTTTCATTACCGTCTGAGCTCTGGAGATAGAAAGCCAGCTACAGGTAGCTGTTTTCCTTGTTGAATTCCTTTATCAGACATGATCACACACTGACCTAGAGGTGTTTAATCAATGAATATATACCAATAAGAAAATAATTTAATTTCAGGGGAAGTAATAAAAGCTTTTACATACTGTTTTATGCAATTCAATTAAATACAACAACAACAACAACAGGTTAAAAAGGAGTATGTATAATATGATTCAATTCTCTTCATTGATATTCCTTTTCAAGACTCTGGAAGAATACATGTATACCTCATTTTATTGTGCTTCACAGATACTGAATTTTCTTACATTGCAGATACTGCATTTTTTTTTTTTTTTTTTTTTTTACAATCTGAAAGTCTGTGGCAACTCTAGGTCAAGCAAGTCTATCAGTGCAATTTTTACCAACAGCATTTCCTTACTCTGTGTCTCTGTGTCACATTTTGGTAGTTCTCCGAATATTCCAAACTTTTAAATTATTATTATATTTGTTATGATGGTCTGTGATCAGTTATCTTTGATGTTAATATTGCAAAAAGATTATGACTTGCTGAAGGCTCAGATGATTGCATTTTTAGCAATAACGTATTTTCAAATTAAGTTATGTACACTCTTTTAAAGACATAATGCTATTTCACACTTAACAGACTACAATATAGTGTAAATATAACTATTATAGGTACTAGGAAACCCAAGAATTCATGTGACTTGCTGTATTTGGATATTCACTTTACTGCGGTGGCCTGGAACCGAACCTGCAATATCTCCGAGGTATGCCTCTATATGCCAAAATGTTAATTAATAGAAGTCAAAGTCATTGAGTTATTTTCCAAAAACCTTAAAGGACATAAAATTCTTATGGTTTTCCAAAACAAAAAAGAAAATCACATAGTTGTTAGCTATCTGTTTCTTGATGAATTTCTTCAGTGCTCAGCAAAATAAGTGGCCAATAAATAGCACAGACTCTTCACTAATTCAATAAATATTTATTAAGTGCCCACTACAGCAAGATACCATGCCAGCTGCTAGGAATACACTGGGGAAGGATATAAACCAGATTTCTATACTCATGAAGCTTACACAGTCCAGCAAGCAAGAAAGATAACTAAACAAACAATAACAAGAGGCATGATAAATACTATGGACTTTACTAGAGAACTTAACCTAGATTTAGGAGAAACAGAGGAGAAATCAGAATATCTGAGAATGGCGTTAAGGAATTTCCACTTTAAAAAGGCTCGCCATCTAAACCGTAAAAACACACTAGATTGAGAACCACTGATATCCCCAGTAACTGAAGCTAGAGAAATAAACAAGGCACAAACAGCATATGTAAAATATGATCAGAAAAGCCTATGTCAAACCTGGAGAGCTATGAGAATTTAATAAAGGGGAGACAAAATAAAGGGGAAGAAAAAATAAAATAAAAATTTTAAATATACATAGGTATGTAAGTAAGAGAAAAATTCAGGTAGAGAAAGCAGTGTGGAAGAAAATGCAACTTGACAAACTAAAGGAAATGCCCCATATTTTGGTGCTACTTAACAACACAAATGAAGAAAACACGAGATCAAAAGGTAAGAAGATAAACCCTATTTAACAAAAAATTGAGCCAATTAAAATAAATTCAGAAATCAAGACACAGTGGTCAAAACTCGTAACAAGTGAATCAAAAATAATGTAAATATTATAAATTCTAACAAGGTAGAAATATTAATACAGTTAACAAAACAAGATTAGGAGAGAGAAGAGCAAAAACGAATGAGTGCTGATTTCCTAATCTATCCTAATGAGTAGTATGATCTTTCTAAAACTGGAACGTGGTTCATAAAAAATCCTATTGCAATGTATTGATATTATGCATAGCCTGTTTTCTTAATCTTAAAGGAATATTTAAGGAAATACTCTGTAGTTATAAAGAAAATTTATCTAAAATTTAACCATTACTTCAGTATTCAGGTTTTTTTCTTTTGGCAAATTAAAGCAAAACTCAATTTTACACATTTTAATTAAAATAGTATACGTAATATGTCCTTTTAAATAAAAGTATATCAAATAATTTGCACAGAGATTCTAAAATAATGTTTCCTAAATGAATAATGGTTAGTTAATGGATAATCAACATCCACTGAGCAACTATTATTACTTTTTTTTTCCAGCATATAGCACATTTCTTAAAGTTAAAAAAAGAGCCAAACACTTCCTGCAATAAATTCAGTCTAATCAGAAATAAACATATATATAGATAAAATTACAAACAATAAAACCTCTCTAAAATTCTCCTCATTCCAGTATACAGGTATTATTTCAGTATACCTTTTCTAAAACCTCAAGAATTAAAACTATATGTTAAAAATTGAAATATATATATTTCTATATATTAAAAATATCAAATTCAGGGGAAAGGGAGAGGTTTGGGAAGGGAAAGGCAAATTTTTTGATATACCATGACATGAATGGGTGGAAAAAATTAGGGAAAAGGCAATCTAAGCCTTGGAGTTATATTTCTACATCCTTTTCAGAAACGAAAGAGCAAAGATATGTCTAACAAATGTTGAGAACCTGGTAGCTGTTCTGCTATATTCAGACATGCTTTGGCAAAAAATATCAAGGATGAAGTTAAGAATATATGAGTCTCGGTCCTGATGGAAAAAATTGAAAAAAAATCTTATTTGGTTATTTTAACCAAATATTATTTTCCATTTTAGCCTACCAAGCTAGCCTGCATTTCTGGAACCATTAATGGAAGACTTAAGGGAGCAGGAGTTAATACTTCCAAGTCACAAAATAAGAGGAGCACCAAACATTCAAATGGAGAGAAGAGAGAAAAAAAAAAGGTGAAGATATAAATGATTTTCAAGTACTCTGCTGAACAGTAAGAAAAGGAGAAATAAACAGTTCCTAGGGAGCAAGGCATAGTAAATAGGAACGAATGAATTAAGTATTTACTAATATAAGTTGAGGAATGTAAAATACCACAAAAATTATTTTAATTTGATGCTTGTGTAAGTAGCCTCTAAAATAGCAATGATTCCTGCCTCATCCTCATCAAGTTTACATCCTTGTGTAAACTCCTCCCCTTGAGTGTGGACCAGACTGAGTAACTTGCTTCTAATAAACGGAATGAGGTAGAAGTAATGGTACATCACTTTTAAGACTAGGCTATTAAAAGATCGTAGATTCCATCTTGGCATGAACCCTCTCTTGCCCTCTCCCAAATTGCTCACAACTTGGGAAAACTCAATTGCAGTGTCAAGAAGCAGTCTTATTAAGAGGCCCATGTGGCAAGGAAGTAAGACCCGCCAATAATGAGCTTTGAAGTGGATCCTTCCCCCCCTCCCCCCCCCCCACCAAGTTAAGCCTTCAGATGACATGAAGTCCCAGCCAATAGCTTGAAGTCAATCGAAGTACCTAGATAAACTACATCCAAATTCCTTAACCATAGAAAATTTGGTAATAAATGTTTGACATTTTAAGTTTAGGGATAATTTGTTATGTGGTGATAAATAACAGCTACATTGCTGGATTATTGATGAATGTAGAAGGCATTTGTATCAGTTTTCATTGCTTCCGTTTGTGTGTATCCAAATATCCTGTTCCCTTCTCTACTTAATCTCTCATCTGTCTTTTCTCCTGTATTTCCACTTCTCTTAAATGTGGTAAGTTAGTCCTTCAAGTTATTATCTAAATTTAGACCTATCACTCTAATTCCACAAATTCAAAGCTCTAATCACAATGGACCACGCTCCATTTCTTGAATATGCCAAGCAATCTGAAATTATAACTTCAGAATAAATAACAATCACCTGGTAATGTACCAGTACTCAGGCTTGATGAGTAAAAACGTATTTGATATAAAAGAAAATAACCTTCTAACTAACCAGAGCTATCCTAATAAACAATAAAAATTATTACTCTTTCAATATTTATTTTTGAGGATGGAGGGCATATGAATAGCAAGAATTAAAGTCAGCTTTTATACATTCCTTTGCATTGAGGGAAAAGGATATGTATAATTTTCTACTGCATAATTCATTCGTTTGATCATTTTCCCAAGACTGTTATAAAAAGATGCCAGTATTTTACATTTACAGATTATGGAGTTTTGACATTCCTTCAAATGTAAATAACTAGTCAAAAGAGAAAGTAATAAGGCAGAAATAAAAATACGTAAATTTTCAATTTGCCTCCTGAAACAACTGTCAGCATGCAGCCCTTCTGAATGCAATTCATCACAAAAATTTACTGTAGTATTTCCCAAACTGTTTCCATGAAATTACTAAAATGAAAAGGTTAATAAATGGTCTTTAATAAAAGGTTCTTAAAAATAATTAAATTTAGAAAATACTGGATTAAACAGATTTCTTTACTGCAGAACTTGTCAACAAGTCTCTTTTCCCACTGACATCTATTTTTATCACCAAATTTTTTTTTTTTTTTTTTTTGCAGTACGCAGGCCTCTCACTGTTGTGGCCTCTCCTGTTGCGGAGCACAGGCTCCGGAAGCGCAGGTTCAGCGGCCATGGCTCACGGGGTCTAGCCGCTCTGCAGCATGTGAGATCTTCCCGGACCGGGGCACGAACCCGTGTCCCCTGCATCGGCAGGTGTACTCTCAACCACCGCGCCACCAGGGAAGCCCCAAACTCTATTTTTATGTCCAAGTTAAAGCAGACAGTCTGGGAACCATTGTTTCATACATACAATGTATCTGTAATATAATAAACAAGTGTACCACTGCGCTGTGAATTCCTAGTCTCTCTCACAGAATGAACTAATTTCATAATTTTACACTATTTTTCACCTCTAACGGAAAAACCTTGTATGCAGATTTTGTGTACCAATAACTGCATGGAATCAAGAAACTTCTGAAAGGTTTTCTGTTGCTGTTGTTTAAACTAAACAATCAATAATTAACATGGCTAACTCAACACATTACAAATGAGATTTTCACCTTTGGGGATGGTTCTCCAGCTACCTAGAAGACGTTGACACACATACGCATCTCTGCCAGAAAGACAGAAGCTACAAAACTCTGCTAAGACAGATGTGACAAAGGATCTTTAGATAAAACAAAACACAGTGCTAAAAACCCTACAAAGCACACGCTCATGCTCCATCACAAAAAAAGCAGGTTGGCAGGAGGAAGGGGTTGAGTTCAGTTGCCAAGAAAAGTAACCTGGTAATAAAAATTCAATTCTTTCTGATCATACGAATTAACTAAGGCAGTTTGGGACTTCTCGTGAAGAAGACAAAGGGAACCTACGAGTAATGGCTGAGGCACTGCTAGGCCTTATAGGTTGCTCCTCAATTTAGACTTCTTTTAACCATCTTAATCCTTTATTTCTGACACCTTTTCCAGCCTATGTTCATGTAGCTAGAATTAAATCATTCTCTTCTTCCATTTTCTGTAACACTGTGAACACACCTCTCCTAACACACTTAGAACACTGTGTGATAATTATCTACCCATATGTACTATTTCTGCATTCATTTTCCTTTCCTTCTGCTTCCACTACTGGGAGTTCTTAAAGGCAAGGACTCCATTATGTATTCAGAGCATAGACTACATTAGGCAGTAATCAAACGTTGAATGGAGGAAACAGTAGGATTTAGCTTCAGTGTAGGACTCAGAAATAGGTTGCTGATTCTTTGTTACCTGTAGATGACTGTATCAGAATTAATTTTTCCATGTCATATCTGACTTACTACAGTGGATAAGTGAAAACACATTTTGCAATCTTCTTATGTTAGGGGGAATAATACCTTCCCTTTTCCTACACGAAAAATCTATAACTAAGAATTTTAGTATCTACAAAGTATTAAACTATCTTGCAGTTAAAGGTACAATTGAGCGACACAGATCACTCAGAAAAATCACATTCTTCAAAGCAGAAAGATGACTAGAGCTGAATAAGATCATACCAGGATAGAAATAACTTATTGTTTTAGCTGCCCTATGGTGGTGATCACTGCTGCTCCTGAATGTTTACACTTTTTTCACCTGTGTCCCCTAATCAGGTACCAGGAGTTCCAAGGTAGGAAAGACTCCAAACAATTAATAATTTCACTTTCACTTACCCTAACGCCTGCCTTTAGTGAAACTTGCACTTCTTAATTGTACCATATGCAGATATGATCCCTTCCCCTCATCTAAGAGTCAGATAAAATAAACCGTTTTATTTTTAAGTTTCCTTTTAGAAAAATCAAATTATATAACCAGTATCATGTAATGTTTTGTTAAAAATAACATTAGCATTCTAGCATAAAACTACTGCCACAAAAGCAATTCCTTTTTTGTGGAAGACAGACTCCCAATGCACATAAGGTTCCTAGTAATTTAGCTGCTGTGGTAATAAAGGCAGCCAAGAAGAGAGCACTGAAGACAAAGTGAAAGCCAGCTAGTTTTTTTTTCTTTTTCTTTTTCTTTTTTTGGAGTGGTGCCTTGCATTTCACTGAAAGTCTAAAAGCTAAGTCTTGACCATATAAGGCTTTGGGATTCCCATGGATAGAAATGCCTAGGCAACAGTCAAATCTAATAACCTTAAAATACATGAAATACAGGTACTAAACTACCATGAGAGGGTTCTTATTTTTTGCTCTAGTTTCACTTAAATATATTCTTACAGATAATCCCCAAAGTGTTCCTGCAAAACATTATGATCAAATTCACAAAGCTGAAATATATAAAAAGTATATATAACTCACAGAAAATTCCTTAAAAAATAAGCAACTTTTAATGGAAATCCTCCTAAAGTCTGTTACACATTCCTCTTTTTTTTTTTTTTTTCCCGTACGCGGGCCTCTCACTGCTGTGGCCTCTCCCGTTGCGGAGAACAGGCTCCGGATGCGCAGGCTCAGCGGCCATGGCTCACGGGCCCAGCTGCTCTGCGGCATGTGGGATCTTCCCGGACTGGGGCACGAACCCGTATCCCCTGCATCGGCAGGCGGACTCTCAACCACTGCGCCACCAGGGAAGCCCTCCTCTGTCATTTTAAACACATACAAAAAGATGCAATTTCATTTCTCTCCATTAACTCATTACGGTGTCAACTATTAAACTCTTGATGTTACATAACACTGTCCTTCTGGACAGTAGTGTATGCAGCTAAAATGATACCTAACATGCTTTTTGGGAATCGTTTGCTTTTAATAGGTTTTCTACTTTCTATATTGCTTCCATCTGTCACCTCCTGAAACTACATGATAGCATCCTATCTTCATCTTAATTTGCGAAACATTAAAAAAAAATTGAGCCTAAAATAAGAGTACATAGGGAGATTGGTTCAAGATGGCAGAGTAGAAGGATGTGCAATCACTCCCTCCTGCAAGAGCACTGGCATCACAAATAACTACTGAACAATCATCGACGCTGGAACTCACCAAAAAAGATATCCCACATCCAAAGACAAAGGAGAAGCCACAATGAGATGGTAGGAGGGCCGCAATCACAATAAAACCAAATCCCATAACCGCTGGGTGGGTGATTCACAAACTGGAGAACAATTATACCACAGATGTCCACTCACTGGAGCGAAGGTTCTGAGCCCCACATCAGGTTTCCCAACCTGGGGGTCTGGCAACGGGAGGAGGAATTCCCAGAGAATCAGACTTTGTGTGCAGCAGGACCCAAGGGGCAGGAGCAGTGACCCCATAGGAGACTGAACCAGACCTACCTGCTAGTGTTGGAGGGTCTCCTGTAGAGGCTGGGGGGGGGGAGCTGTGGCTCACCATGGGGACAAGGACACTGGCAGCAGAAGTTCTGGGAAGTACTCCTTGGCATGAGCCCTCCAAGAGTCCGCCATTAGCCCCACCAAAGAGCCTGTAGGTGCCAGTGCTGGGTTGCCTACAACCAACAGGGAGGGAACTCAGTTCCACCCATCAGCACACAAGTGGATTAAAGTTTTACTGAGCTATGCCCACCAGAGCAACACCCAGCTCTACTCACCACCAGTCCCTCCCATCAGGAAGCTTGTACAAGCCTCTTACATAGCCTCATCCACCAGAGGGCAGGCAGCAGAAGCAAGAAGAACTACAATCCTGCAGCCTGTGGAACAAAAACCACATTCACAGAAAGACAGACAAGAGGAAAAGGCAGAGGACTATGTACCAGACGAAGGAACAACATAAAACCCCAGAAAAACAACTAAGCGAAGTGAAGATAGGCAAACTTCCAGAAAAAAGAATTAAGAATAATGATAGGGAAGATGATCCATGGCCTCGGAAAAAGAACGTAGGCAAAGATCGAGAAGATACAAGAAATGTTTAACAAAGACCTAGAAGAACAAACGACTAGAAGAATTAAAGAACAAACAGAGATGAACAATACAATAACTGAAATGAAAAATACACTAGAAAGAATCAGTAGCAGAATAACTGAGGCAGAAGAATGGACAAGTGACCTGGAAGACAGAATGGTGGAATTCACTGTCATGGCACAGAATAAAGAAAAAACAATGAAAAGAAATGAAGACAGCCTAAGAGACCTCTGGGACAACATTAAATGCGCCAACATTCGCATTATAGGGGTCCCAGAAAGAGAGCAAAGACAGAAAGGACCCGAGAAAATATCTGAAGAGATTATAGTCAATAGCTTCCTTAACATGGGAAAGGAAATAGCCACCCAAGTCCAAGAAGTGCAGAGAGTCCCAGGCAGGATAAACCCAAGGAGACACATGCCGAGACACATAGTAATCAAACTGACAAAAATTAAAGACAAAGAAAAATTATTAAAAGCAACAAGGAAAAAACGACAAATAACATACAAGGGAATTCCCATGAAGTTAACAGCTGATTTCTCAGCAGAAACTCTACAAGTCAAGAGGGAGCGGCACGATATATTTAAAGTGATATATTAAAGTGATTTAAAGTGAAAGGGAAGAACCTACAACCAAGATTACTCTACCTGGCAAGGATCTCATTCAGATTCGACAGAGAAAGCAAAAGCTTTACAAACAAGCAAAAGCTAAGAGAAGTCAGCACCACCAAACCAGCTTTACAACAAATGCTAAAGAAACTTCTCTAGGTCGGAAGCAAAAGGAAGAAAAAGGCCCACAAAAACAAACCCAAAACAATTAAGAAAATGGTCATAGGAACATAAATATTGTTAATAACCTTGAATGTAAATGGATTAAATGCCCCAACCAAAAGACACAGACTGGCTGAATAGATACAAAAAAAAGACCCATATATATGCTATCTACAAGAGACCCACTTCAGACCTAGGGACACATACAGACTGAAAGTGAAGGGATGGAAAAAGATACTCCATGCAAATGGAAATTAAAAGAAAGCTGGAGTAGCAATACTTGTATCAGATAAAATAGACTTAAAAAAATAAAGACTGTTACAAGAGATAAGGGGGGCCACTACATAATGATCAAGGGATCAATCCAAGAAGAAGATATAACAAATAAAAATATATATGCACCCAACATAGGAGCACCTCAATACATAAGGCAAATGCTAACAACCATGAAAGGAGAAATCGACAGTAACACAATAATAGTAGGGACTTTAACACCCCACTAACACCAATGGACAGATCATCCAGACAGAAAATTAATAAGGTAACAGAAGCTTTAAATGACCCAATAGACCAGATAGATTTAATTGCTATTTATAGGACACTGCATCCCCAAACACCAGATTGCACTTTCTTCTCAAGCACACAAGGAACATTCTGCAGGACAGATCACATCTTGGGTCAAAACTCAAGCCTTGGTAAATGTAAGAAAACTGAAATCATATCAAGCACCTTTTCCGACCGCAATGCTATGAGATTAGAAATGAATTACAGGGAAAACAATGTAAAAAACACAAACACATGGAGGCTAAACAATACATTACTAAATAACCAAGAGATCACTGAAGAAATCAAAGAGGAAATCAAAAAATACATAGAAACAAATGACAACGAAAACACAATCCAAAACCTATGGGATGCACCAAAAGCAGTTCTAAGAGGGAAGTTCATAGCAATACAATCCTACCTCAAGAAACAAGAAAAATCTCAAATAAACAATCTAACCTTACACCTAAGAAAGAAGAACAAAAAAACCCCCCAAAGTTAGTAGAAGGAAAGAAATCATAAAGATCAGAGCAGAAATAAATGAAATAGAAACAAAGAAAATACTGGCAAAGATCAATAAAACTAAAAGCTGGTTCTTTGAGAAGATAAACAAAATTGATAAACCAATACCCAGACTCATCAAGAAAAAGAGGGAGAGGACTCAAATCAAAAAAATCAGAAATGAAAAATGAGAAGTTACAACGGACACTCCAGAAATACAAAGCATAAGAGACTACTACAAGCAACTCTATGCCAATAAAATGGATAACCTGGAAGAAATGGATAAATTCTTAGAAAGGTATAACCTTCCAAGAACCAGGAAGAAATAGAAAACATGAACACAAGAATGGATTAAATGCCCCAACCAAAAGACACAGAATCACAAGAAATGAAATTGAAACTGTGATTAAAAATCTTCCAACAAACAAAAGTCCAGGACCAGATGGCTTCACAGGTGAATTCTATCAAACATTTAGAGGAGCTAACGTCCACCCTTCTCAAACTCTTCCAAAAAACTGCAGAGGAAGGAACACTCCCAGACTCATTCTATGAGGCCACCATCAAGCTGATACAAAGACCAGACAAAAATAGCAGAAAAAAAGAAAATTATAGAACAATATGACTGATGAATATAGATGCAAAAATCCTCAACAAAATACTAGCAAACAGAATCCAACAGCACATTAAAAGGATCATACCCCATGATCAAGTGGGGTTTATCCCAGAGATGCAAGGATTCTTCAATATACGCAAATCAATCAATGTGATACACCATATTAACAAACTGAAGAATAAAAACCACATGATCATGTCAATAGATGCAGAAAAAGCTTTTGACAAAATTCAACACCCATTTATGATAAAAAGCCTCCAGAAAGCGGGCACAGAGGGAACCTATCTCAACATAATAAAGGCCATATACGACAAACCCACAGCAAACATCATTCTCAATGGTGAAAAACTGAAAGCATTTCCTCTGAGATCCGGAACAAGACAAGGATGTCCACTCTCGCCACTATTATTCAACATAGTTTTGGAAGTCCTAGCCATGGCAATCAGAGAAGAAAAGGAAATAAAAGGAATACAAACTGGAAAAGAAGAAGTAAAACTGTCACCGTTGGCAGATGACATGATACCATACATAGAGAGTCTTAAAGATGCCACCAGAAAACTACTAGAGTTAATCAATGCATTTGGTAAAGTTACAGGATACAAAATTAATACACAGAAATCTCTTGCATTCCTATATACTAACAATGAAAGATCAGAAAGAGAAATTAAGGAAACAATCCCATTCACCACTGCAACAACAAGAATAAAATCCCTAGGAATAAACCTACCTAGGAGGTAAAAGACCTGTACTCAGAAAACTATAAGACACTGATGAAAGAAATCAAATATGACACAAACAGATGGAGAGATATACCATGTTCTTGGATTGGAAGAATCAATATTGTGAAAATGACTATACTACCCAAAGCAATCTACAGATTCAATGCTATCCCTATCAAATTACCAATGGTATTTTTTACAGAACTAGAACAAAAAATCTTTAAAATTGTATGGAGATACAAAAGACCCCGAATAGCCAAAGTAATCTTGAGGGAAAAAAACGGAGCTGGAGGAATCGGACTCCCTGACTTCAGACTATACTGCAAAGCTACATTAATCAAGACAATATGGTACTGGTGCAAAAACAGAAATACAGATCAATGGAACAGGACAGAAAGCCCAGAGACAAACCCACACACCTATGGTTAACTAATCTATGACAAAGGAGACAAGGATATACAACGCAGAAAAGACAGTCTCTTCAATAAGTGGTGCTGGGAAAACTGGACCACTACATGTAAAATAATGAAATTAGGACACTCCCTAACACCATATACAAAAATAAACTCCAAATGGATTAAAGACCTAAACGTAAGACTGGACACTATAAAACTGTTAGAGGAAAACATAGGAAGAACACTCTTTGACATAAATCACAGCAAGATCTTTTTTGACCCACCTCCTAGACTAATGAAAATAAAAACAAAAATAAACAAATGGGACCTAATGAAATGTAAAAGCTTTTGCACAGGAAAGGAATCTATAAACAAGATGAAAAGACAACCCTCAGAATGGGAGAAACTATTTCCAAATGAATCAATGGACAAAGGATTAATCTCAAAAATATATAAACAGCTCATGCAGCTTAATATTTAAAAAATAAACAACCCAATCAAACAATGGGCAGAGACCTAAATAGACATTCCACCAAAGAAGACATACAGATGGCCAAGAGGCACATGAAAAGCTGCTCAACATCACTAATTATCAGAGAAATGCACATCAAAACTACAATGAGGTATCACCTCACACCAGTCAGAATAGGCATCATCAGAAAATCTATAAACAACAAACGCTGGAGAGGGTGTGGAGAAAAAGGAACCCTATTGCACTGTTGGTGGGAATGTAAATTGATACAGCCACTATGGAGAACAGTATAGAGGTTCCTTAAAAATCTAAAAATAGAATTACCATATGATCCAGCAATCCCACTACTGGGCATATAACCAGAGAAAACCGTAATTCCAAAAGACACATGCACTCCAATGTTCACTGCAGCACTACTTACAATAGCCAGGTCATGGAAGCAAGCTAAATGTCCACTGACAGACAAATGGATAAAGAAGATGTGGTGCATTTATACAATGGAATAGTACTCTGCAATAAAAAGGAACGAAATTGGGTCATTTGTAGAGACATGGATGGACCCAGAAATAGTCATACAGAGTGAAGTAAGTCAGAAAAACAAACATCATATATTAACACATATATGTGGTATCTAGAAAAATGGTAGAGATGAACCAGTTTGAAAGGTAGAAATAGAGACACAGATGTAGAGAACAAACATGGACAGCAAGGGGGGAAAGCGGGGTGGGGATGGTGGCGGAAGGATGAATTGGGAGATTGGGATTGGCTTATATACATTAATATGTAAAAAAGAGATAACTAATAAAAACCTGAAGAGAAAAAACAAAGAGTACATAGAAACTATATGAGGACTTCTAAGTAAAATAAAAGTACTTGTGCTTAAGCATGTGCATTCTGCAACATCTGTTCCAGTTCCATGAATAATGCTTATTTTCTAGTTATTGTTTAGGTCATAAAGTTTCCAATATGAGAAAAAAATGATTAGAGAAATTACGCAGAGGACAGACCTAACCAAGTAACATCAAAACTGACAACTGTTGAAAAACGGGGAACTAATATATGTTATTGGCAATGTTTTCCTTGCATAGGGGTGATTAAGAGAACAATCATGTGATGCAACTAGTGCTGATCATTTCAGAGCTCCTGGAAAAAATAGTGACCCTAAGAAAACGAGCAAAGATCCTGAGATAACAGTTCACTTTTACATTACTTATATTTTACTTACAACATTGCATGCTCATGTCTTTAGAATAATAAGATATCGTGATAACTTACTTTGTGATTTTAATTTTCAAGAATTCAAGAGCAAACACAGGGAAAGTAGAAGTTCATTTCACAAAACTTAGTGTGTAAAGCTCAGTGGAGCAGTCATGTCTAATACAGATGGAAATCTTTTTGTTTTTTAAAAAATAAATTTATTTATTTATTTTTATTTTTGGCTGCGTTGAGTTTTCGTTGCTGTGCACGCATTTTCTCTAGTTGCAGCGAGCAGGGGCTACTCTTCGTTGTGGTGCATGGGCTTCTCATTGCGGTGGCTTCTCTTGTTGCGGAGCATGGGCTCTAGGCGCACAGGTTCAGTAGTTGTGGCTCACAGGCTCTACAGAGCAGGCTCAGTAGTTGTGGCACATGGTCTTAGTTGCTCCGTGGCATGTGGGATCTTCCCGGACCAGGGACTGAACCTGCGTCCTCTGCATTGGCAGGCAGATACATAACCACTGCGCCACCAGGGAAGTCCCGGAAAATCTTTTCTGACAGCGATTTCATGTTAACAAGAGAACAGATTATATAAATAAGACATGAAGGTAAACCCCCAAGCTCTGTTTTATCACAATAGTCTTCCTTCTACAGAAAATATCTTTCAGAAGAGCAAAAACAGTTTCTGGACTTTAATACCCTTCACCAGCATGGTTCAGATCTTTTCAGTAACTATTGAACATCTATCATTTATTGTGATACAACACGCTGGGCATACAAAGATGAATCATGATTGATACAGATCCATATGAAATACACGGTTTTAATTGGGAGCCAAATAGGAAATACTTTAACATGGCAAGTACCTTACTTTGTAGGAGCTGAGAAGATAGGAAGAGCCTAGAGAGAGAGGAGTCAGAGCTTCTAGGAGTATGTGTCTTTAAGAATATAGAAATGGTGAAGGCTAAAACAATATTCCTAAAAAGTAGGGAGTAGAATATCAGATAGAGAGCGTGTGGTATTGCGGAAGGACCATAAAGTGCAAGAGATGATAGGTGATGAGGCAGAATTAAGTGGAGATAAGAGGGGGAGATGGGCTTCCCTGGTGGCACAGCGGTTGAGAGTCCGCCTGCCGATGCAGGGGTCACGGGTTCATGCCCCGGTCCGGGAAGATCCCACGAGCGGCAGAGTGGCTGGGCCCGTGAGCCATGGCCGCTGAGCCTGCAAGTCCGGAGCCTGTGCTCCGCAACAGGGGAGGCCACAACAGTGAGAGGCCCGCATACCACCAAAAAAAAAAAAAAAAAAAAGGGGCAGACTGTGGCTGGCCTTGCAGATCAGGCTAAGGAGACTAAATGTATTCTGTACAACAAACAATATGTGTCCAATATGAGTAATATAAAGGGATTCCTCGAAAAGGAAAAAATAATTCCCACAAACTTCCCTAAAATTAACTGAAATTATTTTTATTATGTTATTTAAATAGCTACTAACATAAACTTAGGCCGTTATACATGCCTTAGTATATACGTAAATCTAAACAAATTTATAAATTTTCTCATGACTTTTTTCTTTAGTTTGTAAAGGGGTCTGTGATGTCAACTGGCTGGGAATTTACCCCCATCCAATTGCAAACATGACATTTTCACTAAATCCATCTTGGTCTCTCCTCATTTGTTGCTGACAGTTAAATCTGTTATATTTGGCACCAACACCAACGCAAATGCAAATGTCTTCAACTGAAGCTAAGAAGCAGTATTCAGTTGTAAAATTCAACTGAAACTAAGAAGCAGTATTCATGGGTAGCTAGAAATACCCATCTTCCTGGCTACCCATGATCATATATTTTAGATTATCTTCACAATGAAAACTCAAGAATTTAGACATTCTTATTGAGATAGTGATTAAGAGAAAAAGCATCTTAAGAATGCCTCCTAAATTTCTGGCTTATGTGATTAGATGGAAGACAATGCCACCATTTCCAAATGTGTCACCTCTACGATCTTAGAATTCTGAAATTCCCAGAGAAGAATATGGTGTCCGATTCTACATCTTCCTCCCTCTTTGGACTGAATCTCTTCTTTTTTGGTGCTCATTGTGAATTCCTGATTCTTGACCCCTTCCAATTCTCCCCAGTCCACCATTCACAGGCTTTACTTGCCTACTCTATTTCAACTATTCATTCAGCACCCCAGAATTTCTTGCCAATCTTTAGGGCTGAGTAGTATCATCCATTTGCTCTCTGTGCTCTTATAAAGATGCTGTCAAGCAATGCTAGAAATATTATGAAACCATATTAATTTGGTCCATTATAACATCACTCTAACCTCACTATTATTCTACCCTCCTTCTCTTTTCCCTGAATTCCTATCACATTGTATTTACCACTCCAAATCCCCTCCAGTCTCCTTATATTAAATCCTACTGCTCCACAATGCCACCTGAGATAAATACCCAATAGCTATACTTTTACACTATAAAGAAAACTGAAATGGTCAATGGCAATCTTCTAAGATCTCACTGTTCCCACATTAAAAGTTCTTACATCTCCCTTCTTTTTTCTCTTTTTGGTTTGGGAGAAGAAATGTCCCACCATTCCGAAACTAATTCCTAATGACTTATTACACAAATGCCTTCTACTTTTCTATATTTATGCTTCAATATTTTACCCTATGCATCAGCCAACCTGAACTACTCACTAGTTCAATTCTTATCCTGGCATCTCTTGTAATGTTGCTCCCTCCTCCTATAATGCTTTCCCTATACCTCTGCCTAGACCACACCCCCGCCCCAACAAAAATTCTTTCCATTCCTCTACATCCTAAAAACTACATAAAACACAAAAATATTTATCGACACTACCTTCCACGTATAGTATTTTCCGCTTTTCCTTTACATTTTATTATAAAAATGTTCAAACATATAGCAAAGTTGAAAGACTTTTACTGTGAATACCTATGTATCCATCATCTAGAATATATTATTAACATGTTATTACTTGCTTGGCATATATAGCTATCTACCCTTTATCCATCATTCCTTTATCCATCCATTAATCCAGCTACTTTAAAAAGTACCAAAAAAGTAAGGCTGTAGAAATTAGTATAGATAATTAGTAAATTATCTCCCTAAATACTTCAGCATGTGTATCATTAATTAGAGTTCAATATTTGTTTAGTTTTCTTTTGATGCAAAACTTACATACTATGAAATGCAAGGAACTTAAATGTACATTCACTGTGTTTTAACTAATGCATAAACCTGTGTAACCCAAACCTCTATCAATATTTAGAACCTACCATCACTACAGAAAGTTCCTTCACGTCGCTTTCTACTCAACTCCCACACCCCCATCATAAAAGCAACCACTACTGTTTTTTTTCCACCATAAATAAGATGTGGCTATTTAAAAATTTCATGTAAGTGGAATTCTAGAGTATACCTTATTATGTGAAAGCCTTTCTGTAAGCAAGATGTTCATGAGATTCATTCATATAGCTGTAGGTATCAGTGGTTTGTCCTTTTAATTGCTGAGTGGCTATTTCCTTGTATGGCGATATCATTATTTATCCATTCCTCTACTGATGAACACCTGGGCTGTTTCCAGTTTTCAACTATTAAGAATAAAGCTGTTATGAACATTCTGGTATGAGTCTTTTCAGAACATATGTTTTCATTTCTCTTAGGCAAACACTAGGAACAGAATTTCTGGGCAGACGTATATTTACTTTTATAAGAAATTGACGAACATTTCCCCAAAGTAACTGTACTAATTTATATCTCCACCAATAATGAGTTCCCATTGCTCTGCATTCTCACCAACATTTGATGATGTGTTTTGTTTTGTTTTCATTTAGCCACTGATTGGTGTAACATTCCCCCTTTCTGAAAATAACTGGCAATGTGTTTGCACCTTTCCTCTTATCCTGTGCGGAATTAGTTATATTTGCACTTGATTTGCCCCTATTAGACTATATACACGTCTTGAAGTTACAAATTGTTAGTCCCCTTTCCCCCTACAATGTTTATAGCAGAGTGCTTTGCACATGCCAAAACAATAAATGTCAGTTTAATTTAACTGATTATTAAAATTTATTTGTCCTCCCCATTCTGGATAAGCAACGGTGAAAACAAAATCTAAAAGGCACATATGTGATGAGGCTACACACAATCAAGGGTTGGTAACAATCTTCCAATTTTATCGTAGTCCTCTGCTAAAATACGAAACAACCCTAAAACCATTTATTATGCTGTTTTTCCTATAATAGTGTCATATCTAGACACATACATATAAAAACATACAGAAACAGAACATAAGCTCCATGTAAACTCCACAAGCAAAGGAATTTTTGCCTGCTTTGTTCATTGATGTATCCTAGTGTCTAGAATAGTGCCTACCAGGTAATAGGCACACAAATATTTGTTGAATAAATACACATACATGTTTCTACAAATGTGCCTTTAAATCAAGAGCAATGAACTTAAAACAATGAACAACAAAGCTTCTTACAGTTATAGCTTTAACAGCTTTAAACCCTAATACCCATGAATATATCCTTTTATAAATAGTTAAGTTTCTGTCTGGGATTTTAAAATATTTTCCAAAGTGAATCTTCACACAATCTGGAATGGTAATTATCTTTAACTTAAGTATAAAAGTTAGGGAAGCATACACACTGAATTTTACAGAAAGAAGGTGGCTCCTGAATAGCCTCCGCAGATGTACCAAATCAAGCCGGCAATCAATGATACAGTATAGCATTGTCCACTTACTAAAAATCTTAATTTAACTATCCAACCTGTATACCTATGCACCAAATAAATTAGGGAGAGCAATTTCATAATGTCCACTTCTATTCAAAGCCCGAAGATGAAGTCTTTGAAATTGGTCATTGTGAAGACAATTCTTCATACCATTAAACATTTCCTGAATATCTAGCGATCAGTATTCTATGTACTATGCTAGGTGCTCACTACAAAGACAAAATTAAGGAACTTATATTTTAGTGGAATAGGCAGTCAAGTAAATAAACAATTACAGAACTGTTACAGAAATATGCAAGAGTTCAAGGACAACACTCAAGACGGCTCTAGATTGGGAACAAGTTAGGATAAGCTTCTTGGCAGAAGTAGCTGCTTGAGATACCTAATCACATGAACCAGAAAAATAGAGGTCATCTTCTGAAGTGAAAACTCACTAGTAATCATGCTCAAGAGTCAGTTTTCTCTACAGCAATTGATCCTGTTCAGGAGGGTTCCTATAGTTTTTGAAGAACAGTTGAAAGCTATTTGGATTGTTGACATGACAGATGAAGGGCATTTGATTTGTTCTCAGTTCTTAATGATTATAAATAAAGTCATTATAAAATCTGCATACAAGTTTTTGTGTGACCAAATGTTTTCACTTCTCTTGCAGAGGCAAAAAACTTGCTTTAACTTGCTCCTCACTTTTTGGAGTCATTACAAGAAAAAAAAAAAAAACCAGACAGTTCTGGGTGTACTCTGATGCTTTTGCAAAAACGTTCCTGTAAAAGGGTTTCATCTTCAAGGAATTCATGGAAAAGGCTCTGACAAGTACAGATTTCTGGTAACTGACTATACTGATGAACTGAATGAATAAGCATTTTCAGAACTCTAATGGAAAACTGATGAATTCATAAAAGTGCTAACAAAAGATCAAGATGAAAAAAAAATTAATTACATGGGACTGAGTGAACTGATGAGGATGATTATAATTTTTGTAACTTTGTTTGAATAATAATAATAAAAAATCCCACAAGGACTCAGAGGCAAAAAATATACAAATCAATTTTCACTGCAAAGTATAGGAGCTGTTACAGTGGAGGATTACTGGACTGAATGTCAATATTATGACATAGTATGAGCGTGTTTCATGTTTGGTAATAGCAATCATTGTTGCTTTTGTTGTGGTCACCCATTTACAATGCTTGGTGTCAGTTTAATCTCTTGTAAAAATAAAATACAGTGTGTGTGTGTGTGTGTGTATGTGTGTGTGAAAAAAAAAAAGATATACTTCTATTTCACCATAAGAACAATGTTTGATAAAGTTTTTCGTGGCTATTAAGAAGGTCCCTTCTGGGCTTCCCTGGTGGCGCAGTGGTTGAGAGTCCGCCTGCCAATGCAGGGGGCACGGGTTTGTGCCCCAGTCCGGGAAGCCCGTGAGCTATGGCCGCTGAGCCTGCGCGTCTGGAGCCTGTGCTCCACAACGGAAGAGACCACAACAGTGAGAGGCCTGCGTACCACGCAAAAAAAAAAAAAGAATTTCTATTTGATAAGATTTTTGAAGTACCTAATGCTTTTCTAATCAAAAGATTTATGTCTCTATTTTGTTCATTATGTACTTTTTCTACTTTTTCTTAATGTGATTTATTATGTTGGTAGATATTCTAGTATTGAATTTTCCTTGCCTTTGTGAGATAAATCTTACACGGTTCGTCATGTATTATGATTTTAAACATTATTTGATTCAGTTTGTTAAAAAATTTTTATTCAACATTTTTACATCTCTTTTTATGAATGAGTTTGGCCTGAAATGTTTCCTTCTGTATTATCCTTGTTTGATTTTGGAATCAAAGTTTTGGAAGCCTCATAAGTTGATGAGTTTTATCCTTTTTCTCTTGTTCAAAACCTTTTGAGGGCTTCCCTGGTGGCGCAGTGGTTCAGAAGCTGCCTGCCGGTGCAGGGGACACGGGTTCGAGCCCTGGTATGGGAGGATCCCACATGCCACGGAACAACTAGGCCTGTGAGCTACAACTACTGAGCCTGCGTGTCTGAAGCCTGTGCTCCGCAATAAGAGAGGTCACCACAGTGAGAGGTCCGCGCACCGCGATGAAGGGTGGCCCCCGCTTGCCACAACTAGAGAAAGCCCTCGCACAGAAACGAAAACCCAACACAGCCAAAAAATAAAAAAATATAAAAGTAAATAAATTTAAAAACAAACAAACAAACAAAAAAAACCCCCAAAACCTTTTGAATAAGATTGAAATTATTTATTCTTGAGGGTTTGGTAGAATATGCCTATAAGACAATCTGCCCCAGGGATTCACCCACCCCCAGAATGGGTTTTAACCACTGATTTAATTACTTTAACAATTAGTGTATATTCTATTTTTCTTGGGTCAGTTTTTATAGGTTTTGCTAAAATATTGTTCATTTTATTTAGACTTTCAATTTTGTGATTATAAAATTTCATCCTCTCTTCTTATCTAATACATACATTTAAGACTAGAAATGTCCCCCTGGAACAGTTTCCAGAACTTTTGATTTGTAGTGTTCTCATTTTATTTAGACTTTCAATTTTGTGATTATAAAATTTCATCCTCTCTTCTTATCTAATACATACATTTAAGACTAGAAATGTCCCCCTGGAACAGTTTCCAGAACTTTTGATTTGTAGTGTTCTCATTGTCAAAAACATTTTCATTTTAAATTATTTTATTTAAAAATATTTTGTTTTTTCAGCTATACTGAGATATGATCGACAAATAAAATTGTAATATTTAATATATGTATACATTGTAAAAAAGAAAAAAAAAAGCATAGGACAATTGCATAGCTCTCTTAAAGGTAAATACTACCAAGCAGTAATAATAACAGCTATTTACTATCTGAATCTGCCAAAAAAGAAAGACAGTGAGAAAGAGAAAAAGAAGCAAAGTAAAAATTGGATTTAAATCCAAAGAGAAGCTACTGAATTTTAAAATTAAATCATTCAACAATTACTTACTGAGAATTCACTATGAGTCAAGCACTAAGATAAATGCTTGGGCTTCACTGGTAGATAAATAAATAAATAAATGCATAATTACACCCTAAAAGAAGAGATATGAAAGAACAGGGTGGTAACAGGGAAAGATACGTTTGAGGAGAATAAGACGGAATCAGCGAAGGTTTGCTTCAGAAAGTCACAAAGCTTAATGAATGAGTTAGCCAAAGGGTAGAGAGACTGTTTCAGACAAAGGGAAAATGCACAGCGACTAGAGGTATGAAAAAGCTTAGATAATTAAAGGTGTGAAGGAAGTGCAGCTAGAATATTGATGAGCAAAGGGAAGAGACTACAAAAGTCAGCTGATCCTGATAGGTCTAGTTAGATTTGGGATCTTTTTCCCTAACAACTTTGTTCAACTTAGAGTGTCATCTACTTTATACTCATGATAATTCCTCTAAGAGAGATATAAAATTCAAAGTGGATTTCAAGTCTATAATTAGTGTTCTCTATCGAAAAACACATTTCCTCTGAGCTTCAGCTGTTACTGATAATATCAATACCAATGTTTAGAAACACTGACATTTCCTCTTAAGCCCTTTTATTAGTATTGCATTTTATACATCATTTTTATATAGTATTTCATCTAATCTTCACAGCTGGTCCAATTTTTCTAGCAAATGCTAGGTTTTTGAAATCTTTGATTCCTAAATTGAAAAAAACAGTATGAGATTCTTATTCTAAATTATAAAATTCAATTCAACAAGCATTTATTTACCTGATACAAAAAAGACAGTTTTCGGGGCTTCCCTGGTGGTGCAGTGGTTAAGAATCCACCTGCCAATGCAGGGGACACGGGTTCAATCCCTGGTCCAGGAAGATCCCACATACTGCGGAGCAACTAAGCCTGTGTGCCACAACTACTGAGCCTGCGCTCTAGAGCCCGCAAGCCAAAACTACTGAAGCCTGCTGCCTAGAGCCCGTGCTCCACAACAAGAGAAGCCACCACGACGAGAAGCCCACGCACCACAACGAACAGGAGCCCCCCTCGCCGCAACTAGAGAAAGCCCGCGCACAGTAACAAAGACCCAACACAGTCAAAAATAAATAAAATAAAAAATAAATTTATTTAAAAAAAGACAGCTTTCAGAGGTAAAATATGGAGGCTGAACTTTCAAAGTAACTTACTCTTTTTTTTGAAAGCTTTGCTTCCATGCTGTTAACCTTATAAAGTAATTTTTAACCGGTTCTACCAAAGTATCAGTCAAGCAGAACTTAAATTTTTGTATTATTCTAAATACCACAGTGTGGACCTTGATAATTTAAGTCCACTGGACCTTGATAATTTAAGCCCATATCTTGTTTTCCAGTTTCATGTGTATATGCTGTATTTTATCCTTTTTGCTATTACAGTTAATCCTTCAAGAAAATGAAGGTAAATATAAATACAATCATGAATTCACAGCTCTTCAAAAGAATGTGTGTGAAACCACACTACACAACTATTACTGTCTAGCTGACACACTTTCTCCTCTACTCAGTAACTCTGCCTTTCCACCCACACATTAGACTTTTTCCCCTGAAAATCTGCTGGTGTATATCATCTACAAGCAGGAAGGTAATTACCTTTATGTAAAAGTTCTTCCCTTTCGTCCCAATTCTGCTAGAATAGAATAAAATGATTCCATTTATATGTAGTGCTTAATTAAACAGAGTAAATGTTCTAAATGACTAAAGTCATATCAGATATATTCATTATGGACCCACAATTAGATATAAACTCAAAGGCAGGTACTTTCTATTTGTCCTCCAACACCTAGCGAAAGGTCTGAAACAGCAGTTATGCAAATATTAGCTCCCTTTCCCCTTTGGTAGGAAAGGCTGTACTAGGTACTTTCATTTACACTACCTCATTTCATCTTCCCAGAACCCTGCTATAGAATATTATTATCCTTACTCAGCAGACTCTGAAGGGGAAAGGACTCCAATTGTACAAGTTCTTCCTTCTATATTTTACTAGCTCTCTATTTTTTTAAAACCTACACCACTCTACAATATAACATTTTATTAAGCAATTGGCTGTTTAATAAACTTGAAAATATCTGCAGACTTCACTTGCTTCATACTCAGCTATCTGAAAGGCAAATACCTCTAGATACTTAAAAGGGCCAAATAAAAAGTGTGGTATAGATGTAAAGCAGAAAGCAAGGTGAAAAAAGAACTATTGTTTAATTCTTCAAGACACATTGAAGCATCTTCACTTTACTTGAAGTGAATACCAAGACCACCCAAGTTTAAACACAAATACAAAAACATTTCCAAAACCTAAAATAGCAAAAATTCATGTTTGAAAATCCACTTTAACACGTTATGCTGTAATTCAATTCACAGATGGCTTGGCTAATCTTTCTTCCAGCTGCCATGTTACCAAAATAACCTTTCTTCACTAATTCTATTCATGTTTTACTACAGCTATTATATTCCTGCTTGGTATACTTAAAACCCATCAAACAATTTTTACAGGTCATTCTGCAAATTTCTATGTAAATATTCTAACAAAATAAAATTGAAAAGCCCACTAATCTAAAGATAGCACCACTAGAGCTTAATAATATACACTAATGGTAACAACAGTTGAGTGCTGGAATATATCAACAGTACCATTGAGAGTATATAAAAAATACACACAAACACAGACATACACCTATGCAAGGTAGAGGGACTGCAAGGAAATTCGTTAACATAGAGTAAAGGGATTACCTTTTTTTTCCTTTTCTCTCTCTCTCTGTTTTCTTCTTTTTTCAGTATTTCCAAGTTCTCTATAGGGCTTATGTATAACAAAATTAAAAAGAAAAAAAAAACTAAAAAAAGTGAACATTTGGCAAATATCAATAGAAAAAAATCAGATGGCTTTTCATTGCTTATTGTATATAAGACTGATTATACTTCATAAATTATCTAAGTTTATTTTTATTCATGCATAATTCAATTTTAAAATGTATTTCATTAATATGTAAATATAGGTTAAAATAATTCTCTGGCTCCTCTCACTCAAGGTCTCTAAGTATATTAGTACAGGAGAGAGGCAGGTTGGAGGAGTGTAGCTGCCATCTAGAAGGCAGCCCTTGTGAAAAAGATAACAAAGAGGGCTCCCCTGGTGGCGCAGTGGTTGAGAGTCCGCCTGCCGATGCAGGGGACACGGGTTCGTGCCCCGGTCCGGGAAGATCCCACATGCCGCGGAGCGGCTGGGCCCGTGAGCCATGGCCGCTGGGCCTGCGCGTCCGGAGCCTGTGCTCCGCAACAGGAGAGGCCACAACAGTGAGAGGCCCACGTACTGCAAAAAAAAAAAAAAAAAAAAAAAAAGGTAACAAAGAGAAGTAAAATGCCTTTTGATAAACTTCCCAATTACCCTAAGAAATTAAGACAAGTCCTAATGCTTTTCTTAGTTCTACTAGAACTCATTGCTCATGATTCTTCATTTATGATACATACTTTAGCTTTCAAAGACAGCTAACAACATAAAATTTACCTTCAAAATTGGAGGGAAAAATTATGAGTGTCCAAAGATATTCAGCCTGTACTAACAAAAAAGATCATCAAGTTTACAATAAAAATTTTAAAGTATAGAATATTTCCTTGGGAGGAGATGAAAACAAGAAATTGGTAAATAGAGCAAGCACCTTTATTCTACTACTGTCTACTTTCACTAATGGCGGACTTAACCTCATTTTATTACTGTATATAAAAATAAATCTATTTTCTTTAAAAATTGGAAGACTGCTATACTCTATGGTGTATTGGTTAATAAGGGTTCATAGCATTTTAAAGGGAGTGATCTCCACTATTAGCCTCAGGAGCAATCAGACTACTTGCTACAGTAAATATCTGAAAGAATAGAAGGCTTCTTCATATAAATGGGTCTCTGGGACTGGAAATGTTTAGTTAGGATACTAACTCATAATTCATTTCTCCTATATAAAGCTTTCTTTAAACAATGTTAAATTTTACAGTGTCTTGCAGAGTAAAGAGTAGAATCTTTCCTAAAATTTACTTCAATTTAAAACAGGATGATGATCCAAAGCACTGTATTTAACTATTCCAAATCTTCAAAGAGCATAATGCTTGTGGTACTGTAAGTATCAATGATAACTGCCATACCTAAACTAGGGTCTAGTTTTACTTTTATTCCAAAATAGGAAGACAACAGTTAATAACAGAAAACAACAGATGCCTTTGAATTTTCTAATGAAACTAGTAACGGCTTTTCTTGTAGTCTTTTTGTTTTTTACCTCCCTGTCATCCACAGTTCTGTAAAACGCAGAAGTTCTAAACTTGGAATCAGATTATCCAGTGAAAACAAACAAGCTTTTAGTAATGGAAAAAATGACTTAATAGAAGAGAAGAAGCTAGCAGAAAAGCAGGTATATGATCCCATTCATGTAAATTGAAAATGAGACAAAAGCATGATGAGGCTTTTTACATGATGTCTTGACAAAAGGAACATCTTAAAGAACTTAACAGAATCATAAAATACTAATATAAACCAGTGACCTGTTAGTTCTGTGTTACGCTTTAGTCATTATATGTTCAGTTACTATACTTCAGGTAAAGTTATTTAGAACCAAGGACTGATAATTCAAAAATTAACTATACCACTTATCAGTCATGGTCCTACAATTCTTGTCTAATAGCACCTACAATCATAAACAGCAAGCTCTGGGACAGTAGAGAATATTAGCTGGCAAAAGCAAACCTTGGTATTCCCTGGCTGTATAAAGGGAGCTTCTTGGCATACCCCACTGGTACACTTTAGATAACTGATCTACCAGATCTGCTCTAGCCTATCTACTGAACTATAATTAGCTCCAGGGATTCTTTAGGATACCAAGAAAGGTAGAATCTGGTGATTCAAGTAGCCCAGAGGCACTATAACACAGTGTTTATGAGAATAATGTTGAGTCAAACTACCCAGATCCAACTCCCAGTTCTGCAATGTATAAGCTTTGCTGTGACTTTGGAGTCACAACTGCATCTCATTTTCTTCATTGGTATAAAAGAAAAATAAGATTAAAAATATTTACCTCATATGATTGTTGTGAGACAATACAACTGCCTAAAACAGTGTTTATTATATAGTTAAACATTATTATTTACGTTTACTATTTATTATTCCCATGAGATCAGTCCCTCTGAAGATGGAGAGATGTGAATTCCCACACTTTTTATAAGAACCTGTTACAAACTAAAAGTTCTATGCCCTAACCATAGCCTCTGTTTAATGTCATATCATTTTCACAATAAAAAGGGAGGAATCATTTTGTAAACTGACAACGAATCATATTTATCATTTGGGTGGGACTAAAGGAGAGAGGAGCTTATTGGGTGAGAAAAGGGCCTATGTGAGTTAGTCTAAAAGACCCAACTCAAACAGAACTGGATGGAATAACTATGACAACAATTAAAATGAACCTTCAAGGTATATTTCAAAATATAATATCCATTAATTACTTTGTCCTAAAAAATTTTTTTCTGATCTAAGAGCTACACAAAATTAAAATACTTTAAATCTTGTTTACTCCACTATGAATTCCACTCCTAAAAAAAGAGAGTTAATGCATTAGAACATATGAGAGTTAATGCATTAAAACATATGAATAAAAAAACAACCCTCCAATTTTGAGGGTTAGTCATTGTACAAAGCTGAATACTATCAGTTCAAATTATTTAAAAATTTCTCAATTTAGTATTCAGTATATGCAACTCTATTACAACAGAAAATGTAGCTAGTGGCTAAGAAAGTTAATATTACTGACTTGGAAAGCAGAAAAAAATGCATCAATTCCTAACTTCTTACAACGTCTAATAAAAATCACTTTGTAACATTAGCAAAGAATTCTAAAGATAAAAATGATAAAATACTGATCCAAAACCCAACTCTTTCTTGGTAAATACGAAACCTACGTATCAAATAAAATCAAAGGGAGACTGGAAGGAATATTTTCATCTCTGAGCTGAACTACTGAAATGGCTTCCAAGCTGCTATTTTCCATAACTATCAAATAAATTTCCTCCAATAGACCTTAATTCATTCACTCCAGTGTTATATTCTTTTTTTTTTTTTTTTTTTTTTTTGCAGTACGCGGGCCTCTCACTGTTGTGGCCTCTCTGGTTGCGGATCACAGGCTCCGGACGCGCAGGCTCAGCAGCCATGGCTCACGGGCCCAGCCGCTCCGCGGCATGTGGGATCTTCCCGGACCGGGACACGAACCTGTGTCCCCTGCATTGGCAGGCGGACTCTCAACCACTGCGCCACCAGGGAAGCCCCCAGTGTTATATTCTTTACCAATTTATACACCAAGTCTATACTTCTGGGCTTGCCACCATGCATCCTCCCAATCTTCCTTCACAGGCTATTCTCCATTTCCTAAAACTAAACCTCCTTCAGGCCCATAAACCCTGATTGCATTTCCATCACCTGGGTTCAGCTCCTTCCTCACTCGCCTCCTTCAGCACATTTTGAAGACTGTGAAAAATTCTACCTTACCTTCGTTTTAAGAATCATCTCAAACATACAAACCACAGAATTCTTACACCCTCCCCCACCTAGAATACCTTTTAACATCTTGTAAAATACCAGTGTTCAACTGAAGAGCCATCTGAGGAAAGATCTGTTGTCTGAACTACTGCAATAGCCTCTGGAATTGGCCTCCTGGTAGAACTCCCTCTTCCCTCCTCCCCCACACCTCAATCTTTTCTGTAGGCAGCAGTTGTCTCTTAAAAATGCAAATCTCATTATATTAAGGCAATTAAATATCTCCAATGCATTTCTAGAGCTCTCAGTATGAAATGGATTTAATAGGACTTACTGGGTCCTACTAGATCTGACCTCGACCTACCTCTCTATACCTCTTGTGGTACCATTCTTCTCATCAGTGTGCTCTGGTCACACTTCCACTGGGTTCTTCCTTGGGCCTTGCTCCCTCCCTCCTTCCTATGAAGGGCTTTTATATGTTGTTTCCTTTGTCCAGAACCTATTCCTCAAGATTCTACCCCTCCACTCTCTACCAACTTTACCAAGTCATACCAATTCATCCTTCAGCTTTCAGTTCAACCATCACTTCCACAGAGATCCCATCCAAACTCTCAAAACCTTTCGTTCCCTTTATTATGTATTTTTAAATGAAATATATTTGACATATACAATATTTTATGCTTTTCCTTCAAAAGACTCAACAATGATTGATCATTCAATTAATGTGAACAAAAGTTTGTCTGTATTCCTTAGCTCCTAGTACCAAGCCTGGCACATACAAAGAACTCAACAAACATTGTTAAATTCATGAAATACTCATAGTTCAATCACCAACTAATCAGTATAAGAGAATCTCTGCCCTCTACAAACATAAATTCTAACAGTTTTATAATGAATCAGTTTAATAAGGAGCCTCAGCAGTCTCTTGTGAAATTTCAGCTTTAAAAGATGTAGTAATCCAGAGACTTCCCTGGTGGCACAGTGGTTAAGAATCCACCTGCCAATGCAGGGGACACAAGTTCAATCCCTTGTCCGGGAAGATCCCACATGCTGCGAAGCAACTAAGTCCATGTGTCACAACTACTGAGCCTGTGCTCTAGAGCCCACGTGCCACAACTACTGAAGCCTGCACGCCTAGAGCCCATGTTCCACAACAAGAAAAGCCACCACAATGAGAAGCCCATGCACCACAACCAAGAGTAGCCCCTGCTCGCCACAACTAGAGAAAGCCCAGGTGCAGCAACGAAGACCCAAGGCAGCCAAATATTTTAAAAAATTTTTTAATTAAAAAAAATTTATTAAAAAAGATGTAGTAATCCAGAGTAAATGTTTCCATTGGTATTATACATGTCTAACCTAGCAAAAGAGATAACTTTTAAAAATATTTGAATTCATTTGAAATCTCACATACTTCTTATACCAGCAGTGTATAAGAATTCTTGTTTCTCCACATCCTTCTCAGCATTTAGTATTATCAGTCTTTTAAATTTTAGCCATTCTGGTGGATATGTACTAACACCTTACTGTGATCTTAACTTGCATTTCTCTGATGAACGATACTGAATAAGTTTTTGTCATTTAATACCATTTGAATATTAATGGTGAACATTTATCACCATTTGAATATTTCCTTTTGTGATGTGCCTGATTGTGGATTTTTTCTTACTCATTTGTAGTTTAATACATACATACACACACATACACACCGCTGAATGTAAGCCCTATGTCAACTGTATGTGAGACAAATATTTTCCCATTTTGAAGCTTACTTCTCTTAATGCTATCTTTTGAGGGACAGAAATTCTTCATTTTAATGCACTCCAATTAATCAGTCTTTTCTTTTATGGTTAATGATTTTTGTGTCCTGTTTAAACATATTTTCCCTACCTGAAGTTTATAAAGATATCTTCATATGTTACCTTCTTCAATATCTATTATTATATATTTCACATTTAGATCTACAATCCATCTCAAATTGATCTTTGTGTATGGTGCAAAGTATAGGGTGTCAACTCTTTTTCCATATGGATAGGTTGACTGAGTTCCATTTATTTTCCATCAGAGTAAATAAGTCCTCTCACCTTTCTGTTCTTTTTTTTAATTTTTATTTTATATCAGAGTAGGGTTGATTAACAATGTTTGTTAGTTTCAGGTGTACAGCAAAGAGATTCAGTTATATATATACATGTATCTATTCTTTTTCAAATTCTTTTCCCATTTAGGTTTTTATACAGTATTGAGCAGAGTTCCCTGTGCTGTACAGTAGGGTCCTTGTCGATGACCTATTTTAAATATAGCAGTGTGTACATGTCAATCCCGAACTCCCAATCTGTCCCTCCCCTCTCACCTTTTTGTTCTTAAAGATTAACCTGGCTATATCTGGCCTTTTTCATTTATATATCAGATTGTCATTTTTCACACACACACACACACACACAACTAGGATTCTGGTTCAGCTTGTGTTGAATCTGTGATTGGTTTGGAATTAACTTCTTTATAATAGAAAATCTTCCAAACCATGAGCATGGTATTGTATATCCCTTCACTTATTTAGCTCAGAGGTTCTCTGAAACCCTTACAGGAAGTCTGGCAAGGTTAATACTCTCATTCTCTCACAAGTGTATGGTGGAATTTTTCAGAAGCTAAATATGTGAAATCACAACAGACTATGTGCAGAAATAGTTACGGGAATCCATTTATCTTCTATTAAGCAAGACATTAAAATCTGCAGGGGCTTCCCTGGTGGCGCAGTGGTTGATAGTCCACCTGCCGATGCAGGGGACACGGGTTCGTGCTCCGGTCTGGGAGGATCCCACATGCCGCGGAGCGGCTGGGCCCGTGAGCCATGGCCGCTGAGCCTGCGCGCCCGGAGCCTGTGCTCCGCACCGGGAGAGGCCGCAATGGTGAGAGGGCCGCGTACCGCAAAAAAAAAAAAAAAATCTGCAAAATGTAAAACAATGCCCTTCTTAAATTTTTTGACTTGAAAAATGCTTATCTTTCATAAACATGTTATTTACATTGGCATATGAGTTATTATTTTTAAATAAATAAAATTTTAAAGATTTTTGAGCTTTACTTTCTAATTTGTTAAATACTGGAAGACAGCCAACATAAACAAAAAAGGTCTTTGGGTTCTTCACTATTTTTTTACATTAAAATAATAATAGACAAAAAATAATAATAAACAAAATTTTTAATATTATTTTATTAAGTTAATTACAGATTCACAGGTAGTTGTAAGAAATAATAGAGATATTCCTTTGCAGTTTCTCTTAACGGTAAAATTTTGTGAAAACTGTGTACAGTAATATTATATCCACGACATTGACATTGATATATAATCCATCTATCTTGCCCTGTTGGTGCAGTCTGTTCTCAAGTTTTAAGAGTATAAAGAGGGCCTTGAAACAGAAATGTTTGAGAACGGCTGATTTAAGATTTAACGTTTATTTATGCTTTTTCATTTTTATAGATTGTGCATTTATACAATCGATATTTGCTTCTTTATGAACTCACTTATTAATTCCAGCTTTGTCTTCCTCATTTCCTCATAATACATTATTTAGAATGACAGAGTAGGTATGTTTGCTCAGAGGCACCCAACCCCACCAGCTACTGTTGATGACCTCAGATGATATATGAATAACCTAAGGTGGATCAATTGGTCCCTTTCCTGGGAATCTGGAATTAGAACTGAGAAGGAGATCAATCTCTCTGGATATCTAGACCAGATACAAATTCTGAAATTGTTGGTGCCCTTTTATTTTGCCTGCAGAACTGGGAAAACAAGAAATCTAGTTTGCTGTAAAAAAGAATAAAGTGGATTTGGTGGAAACAATGATGAGAAACTTAGAAGACTTCCCGGGTTGCATATACTTCCTGGCTCTAATTCATTCCAGAAGCCCAGGTTCTGTAAGACATCTCTATAATCTTACAGTGAATTACTTTATTTAGGCTAGTTCCAATGGGCTTTTCTTACTTAAAACAAAGAATCCTAACTAACATGTGCAAGAGGTCCTTCTACCACTTTACTACTAGTGGCTCTCCTAATACCATGGCTAAGTATGTGGCTTTGAAAACTGGCTCCCTTTTTTTTTCGAGAGGCTCAAAAGAAAATAGTTGAGCTGATGATTTGGGGGGTCTTAAGAGATATGAAGAACTGCAACTGTGTGTATATAATTATGTATACATTTGTTAACAAATCTAGAAAAAGGACTGGAATATAGGTTTTCCTCAGTAGAAATAATTTTATTATACAAAGCCATTCCACCGGTAAGTAATGAAAAAAAGGCTGTAACTAGTAAGATCTGCCGAAACAGTAGACAAATCTCAAACTGTAGAACTAGACACAGTTCTGCAGATGTGATCTAACAGTGTAAAGGAACGGATTTTTTTAAAAATCTAGACTAAATACTAATTTAGCTTTACACTGAATTAGTACATTTTAAAATGATTATACTGTTGTCAGACCCTGGGCTTCCTTTTAAACTTTCAAGCAACATTTTTCTCATGTTTGTCAAAGATGGTCTCTACCAACCTATAGCCATCAATATTTTAATGCAGAATTTTACATTAATATCCATTATCTTTTCATTTTACTGTTTAAAACCTACTACTTCACACTTTTTAGAGTTCTCTCTCAGCTTCTACAGTTTAATCTACTAAAATGTTGAATAAGATAGGGTCAAGAACACAAGGACCACTACACTTTAGTCCTTCCTCTGGGTTGACACTGAGTGATTAATCAGTAGACTGACATGTATACAGTGGTTCATCCAGCGGTTAATCCATCCAATCCTGCTAATATTCATGTCAGATTTTTGTCATGTTAACCACAAAGATCTAACAAGAGCCTGTCCAAGTGCTGTACTACAAAATCAAGCTACACTAGGTTTGCAACATTTCCCTCATTTGAACTTACCAACCTTGTCAAAAAAGGAAGTAAAGATAGGTCAACACAAAACTTGTTTTCAGAAAACTCAAATGGGCATCTAGTGATCAACATAACCTCTTCTAAAACTATACGCTTAATAATGGATATTAGAATTCTGCTGGTTACAGTAGAAGACCATTTTTAACAAATGTACATGTAAATTAAGGGCTATGCCATCAGTTATTTCCTTCTTCCTAGTCTTGCTCCATTTCACAACTCTTAAAAGCCCTCTTTTCACTGTCTTCAAAAATATTTTCACAAAATTCACATAACTCTAAGCTTCACCATTCCTGATTCTATTCTTAGAGATTTGAGGCCATTTTTTCAATTCATTCTTAAAACATATTCATCATTAAATTCATCATTTTCATATTCATATAAAACAAGTCAAAAGAGCTCACTGTATAAAAATTGCTCTTCTATCTTTTAAAATCCCTTTATTCCTCAAAACTATCTGCTTTTTTGGAAATTATGCTTATCTTTTCTTGGTAGTCTACTTGCCAAAAGCTTCAAAATACATCCAACTAAACCCCTAATTCATTTTCTTAACTGTAAAACTCTCCCAAGGTGTACATCATAATGACAATCAATCTTTCCTTATGAAATAAAAGGTTCAGAGAAAAGATAGGCATAATATAGAAATAAATATTTAAAACACCAGCTTCCTTGAGTGGACAAAGACTAGCAAACTAACATTCATTATGTCAAAGTCTCTACATTTAATCCTGAATACATTACTGGAAGTAGCCATTCAGGCATTTTTCTCCAGTTCAGATTCATCTTCATCACTTCTTTCTGCTTGTTGTAAAAGATTCAAAGATGACATAATCCAGAATATCCATAACCATTAATAGTTGGGGTAATTTCCCCAGATTTTTTTCTATGCAAACAACATTTCCCCCAAATGGAATCACATCATACATACTGTCTTGCAACTAACTTTCTGACACTTAAGTGTAATTTAACAGGGAACAATTTATGTATCATCAGTCCATTTCACACATAAAACAAACATACACATAATCTCCCCCCACTCCCCAATAAGATTGGCTTTAAATGTCAAGGGTGGGTTAAAAAGCGGAAAAAATGCCACAGTAATTTTGAAATAAGGTTTAATATGTATAGTAACCAGGGCTCGCCGCGCCACTCCCCACTCGCAGCCCCGCGCCTCGCTCCTCTCCGACATAGCAAAAATATCCAGCCCTACAGAGACTGAACGGTGCATCGAGTCTCTAATTGCTGTTTTCCAAAAGCATGCTGGAAGGGACAGTAACAACAGCAAACTCTCCAAGGCCAAGTTCCTTATCTTCATGAATACAGAGCTGGGTGCCTTCACAAAGAACCAGAAGTACCCTGGTGTCCTTGACCGCATGATGAAGAAACTGGACCTCGACTCTGATGGGCAGCTAGATTTCCAAGAATTTCTTAATCTTATTGGCGGCCTGGCCATAGCTTGCCATGACTCCTTTATTAAGTCTACCTCTTCCCAGAAGTAAATCGGAGGAGTCTTTGGGCCTGGCCTCCAGCCCCACTCCCTTTCCTTCAGCCTCCCAATTATCATCTACCCCTCACAGCCCACACATACCCTGAGCCCGGCGCACCCACCACCCCATGCAGGCCACTCCGGCTGGCAGTAATAAAAGCATATTGTTTTTTAAAGCACATACTGGAGAGTCAGTAAATTTGTGCAAGGGAGGGAGATGACTGGGAGGAATATAAATTAGATTGATGGAAACAGTTACCAGAAGTTGCAAAGTAAATAGTAAAAGTGCATCTTGGGTATATACATAATCATGATTAATGATACCAACATAATCATCTCTAAGTTTCTCAGACTGATGGAGAGACGTCACTTACTGTTCACTCATTAAATGTCTATACACCCCTACTACGGTACTGTCATAGGCTCTGAGGATACAGTCAGCAAGACAGACAAGGTCCTGCCTTCACTGAGGTTACCTTCTAGTGGGGGGAAAAACAACAAATGAATAAACAAACAAATAAACAAAGAACTATGAGAGTACAAAAAAATATATAATAACCATTTCCTATTTCACTTAAGCTAAAACAAACCCAATGATGCTTGCTCAAGGTCAAAATAACCCACACAACCTTTTTATAGAACTGCTACTTTTCTTATTACCTGTGCAACTTTAAAAAAACATTAAAATATGCAAAAAAGTCACAAATACTCAAAGCAACTCTAGTAATATTTTGAGCAAAAAAGAAAAATATATCAATGTATAAGTTTTTTAGTTAAAGCTAATATTTTACCTTTATTTTCCCTGAAAACACAGCTTACTAAATTTAGAAACTGAAAAAAGTCAGAGGATTTTTTTTTTTTTTTTTGGTTGCACTGTGCGGCTTGCAGGAGCTTAGTTCCCCGACCACAGATCAAACCCGTGCCCACCGCAATGGAAGCCCAGAGTCCTAACCACTGGACCACCAAGGAATTGCCAGAGGCTGTTGAATGAATTCTTTTTTTTTTTTAACCCGGGCCTCTCACTGTTGTGGCCTCTCCCGTTGCGGAGCACAGGCTCCGGACGCGCAGGCTCAGCGGCCATGGCTCATGGGCCTAGCTGCTCTGCGGCATGTGGGATCTTCCCAGACCAGGGCACGAACCCGTGTCCCCTGCATCGGCATGCGGACTCTCAACCACTGCACCACCAGGGAAGCCCTGAATGAATTCTTTAACTGTACAATTCTTAGCAAAATCCAACATGCTCTGAGAAATGTACTCTCACCTCTCATTTTAACCTATGATCTTATTTTCACAGAGCATTATTTCAGGCAATGAAAGACTTTTAGATTGTTACAGCTACCACTCCTTTATTGCTCTCCAACAGTTCTGTGCTCTACCTCTCCACATCCCCATATCCCTAAAAAGACACACTCTGCCCTCCTCCACAATATCATAAAAATAAATCTGATCTTACTTAAAAGTTCTTAATTAATTCTTCTGAAGTGAAAGGCAAAGAAAATCAAACACAAAACTTTGCATGTATTTTTGGACAGTTCACCAAAGCCCTAAAAACTCTAATCATGAATCCTTATCCTGTGGTTTTCCTGTAGTCTCGTAAATTCTTTTCTATTTGGTATTCAAATAGATCTAAGAAAATAGGCTAACTCCAAGACAAAACACCCTCCAAACAAGATTTTTATATATTATTTATAAGTAGGCCACCTCTCCTCAATATCCTATATGTCCTTTAGCATACTTCACAGTTGATTGTAATTTCTTGCTTACTGCCTGTCTCCCCCAATAGCATTCAAATATACTCTGCTCCTGACCTATACAGTAAGCACAAAGTATTTACTGAATGAACACATCCTGTGAAAAGCACTCCATTCACCTAGTCATCCAAACCGGAAACCAAGCGCACCCACATCTTTGCCTCTATTCCCTCACTTCAAACCCCTTCCAATTCCTACCAATTCTATTTCTTAAATATGTCCTGAGTTCATCTACTATTTACCAACTTCACCTCCACTAAGCTAGTTCATCTCTCTTAGACTCCTCAAGTTCCTGAACTAGCCTCCCTGCCTCCAGTCTTGTCCTCTTTTCAGTTGCATTCTCCACGCTGCAGCCAAAGTGATTTTTCTTAAAGAGAAAATTTGTCTCATTTAACCTGATTAAAATCCTTCAACACTTCTATACACCTCCAGCTCTCTGCACATACTGTTCCCTCTCTCTGAAATAGTTTCCAATACCCTTCCCTCCCTTACAACTTTGGCTAACTTTTACTCATCACGCAGCAGCTTAAATAATAACTTTCTCCAGGAAGACTTCCCCTTCCCCAAATCAAGGTGAGATGTGCCTTCATCAACTTCCACACCACTTTGTACTATAACCATTACATATCATTACACATAACTCACATAAATGTATAATTTCCTTATGTTTATCTATATACCCTAATACACTGCAAGCTGTGTTAGGGCAGGGGCAATGACTGGCTGTCTTCTTTGTCATCATAACTACAGAGATGAATACCAAGCCTCTGCCAGTGCCTCAATTTTTTGTGGTGAACACTGATAAATACCTAATTTCATTCTTTAAAAATACAACAGCCTATTGTAAATTAATTCACACATTACATAATAACCCATTCCAAGTATATAATTAAAAGGTTTTGGTATATCCAGAGTTGTGCAACCATCACCACAATTAATTTTATAACATTTTTATCAACCTAAAAAGAAATGCTATACCAATTAGCAGTCAATCCCCATTTCCCCTCAATACCTCCAGCCCTTGGCAACCATTAATCTATCTTCTGTCTCTATAGACTTACCTACTCTGAACATTTCATATAAATGGAATCCTACAATATGTGGTCTTTTGTGACTGGTGTCTTTCACGTAGCATAATGTATTTAAGATTCATCTATGTTGCACCAAGTATCAGTACTTAGTTTCTTTTTATTGCCAAATAACATTCCACTGATTTCAGTAACAAAACATACCACATTTTATTTATTCATCAGCACATTTTGTGTTGTTCCCACTTTCTGGCTATTTTGATAATGATGCTATAAACATTAACATACACGTTTTTGTGTGGGCATGTGTTTTCAGTTCTCTTGAGTATACACCTAGGAGTAGGACTGCTAGGTTATATGGCAACTCTATGTTTAACCTTTTGAGGAACTGCCAGACTGTTTTGAAAGTGGTTGAAAATGGTTGCAACACTTTACATTACCACCAGCAGTGTATGAGGGATGGAATTTCTCCATACCCTAATCAACACTTGTTATTATGTTGTTTTTATTATAGCCATTCCATTAGGTGTGAAGTAGTACCTCATTACGGTTTTGATTTGCACTTTCCTGATGGCTAAGCAATTTTACTCTAAACTCCATGAAGGTAGCGTTGATATCTCTTTTGTTTAAAAGCATATCCCCCCCAGTACTTAATAGTGTATGACACAAAGTAGGCCTTTAATTCTGTTAAGTGAATATATAAAAAAGTAGTATGGGTTTGGGAGTATTTCTTTTTCAGGTGTGCATGATAGGAGTTATTGACTGTATGTTGGAAGCGGAAGGAGTAAACACAAGAAGACCCTGAGATTGTAGTTTAGTAAGTGGAAGACTGACGACATCAAAAATAAGATGTAGATTATACAAAAAGGAGAACAGATCATATAAAAAGAGAACAGTTGAAACTCTAAGAATGAATGATATGGAAAAGAAAAAATAGAGACACAGAGAACTTTGGAACATTCTTCTTTAAGAAAGAAACAGATCAGAAAAAGAAACTGAACA